>NC_059387.1:5386365-5686865 GCF_019703515.2 Myxocyprinus asiaticus
TAAAATATTACATAGATGTGATTTAATATGGTGTTCTACAATTTTGTTGTACATGAACATTTGAATTCATGTGGTGTCGGGGGCGTACCACTCCCAATAATCAAATCAAAACAAGCAAGTACAATCCAAATATTCAAGCCAAATATACACCCTTGTGTGATGTCTCTTTGGTGTCTCTTTTCTTCCAACCCCCCCCCCCCCCCAAAAAAAAAACATTATTGTTATTTCAAGGCCTGTGAAGGCAGTGATGTTTCTTCATGCAGCTCACAGCTGTAACACGAGTCAAGAAAAATAAAATCAGAGTTACCCACTGACTTCCTGGCAGGCCAATCATATGTCTCCAACATGTGTTTGACTGCGCCCCTCCTCCAGTCCGCTGTTACTCTCAGCAACCAGTACCACAAACTGCGCTTCATCTAACGGGCACTGCAAGGAATTGCATCATCTACAACACTAAAAAAAATCTGCATTATTTTGGAAATGGAGATCTTGTAACAATAGTCTAACAATGCTTTGCACCCTAGTCTCTGCTACAGCTGAGGTTAACAGCTCTAAAATATTAACCAGCCATGGCGACAATCAAATCGGCCTGCTGTCATGCCATGCTGTAAATAGGTTGTCTATTTGCCACTAATTTGGAACTCATCTATTTTTGTAAACTATTTTTTCGATGCAAATTGGAAATATATAGCCTGTCTCTCTATCTGCACCCCCTCATTCCAGTTATTTTAGACAAGAAACTGCTGAGGCTATAACATTCCTCGCCTGTCAGGAATGTCACAACTGGACACCATGGCACAAAACTGGGCTAATTAAATGACCTGTCTATTCTCTTTTGATACCTCTTGATTAATTTAGAAATGGGAAACTACTCTTTCATATATGGCATGCTATAGAGCAGTGAATAAAGAGAATCTCTGGGGGTCATAGCTGTGTCAATCTAGCATGCCATTGTTCTTCAAAAACGACTGAAGGTGTGACATGAGGGGTGAAAAACTACAAATGTGGTCAGATGACTCCCAGACATTTACTGTTTATATGGGCTACTATGAAAGTATACATCATGTTTGCAAAGACACTAAAATGTACAATTTTAACGTATTGACAGCATCTAAATCAATCAAATCAAATCAGATCACTTTATTGTCACACAGCCATATACATAAGTGCAATGGTGTGTGAAATTCTTGGGTGCAGTTCCGATCAACATAGCAGTCGTGACAGTGATGAGACATATACCAATTTACAATAACACCAAATTAACACAACACAATTTAAACATCTGTTATACACATAATTACACTCAACAATATACAAATAATAGCATACACTGTACAGTATACAATACGCACTATATAGATACACATTATTCAATAAAAATTAAAAATAAAAATATATACAAAAAAGTATATATATATATATATATATATATATATATATATATATATATATATATATATATATATATATAATGTACAGTATTGTACTGTATTGACATTCAGGCTGTCGGCTGATAGTCAGTTATTAAGAGAGAACATAATATAATAATAATAATATAATTTATGACAGTCCGGTGTGAGATATAAGAGTAAGGGTAATAAAGAGCAGTGCTGATGTATTTTGATCGTGGGAGATCGAGTTCAGAAGTCTGATTGCTTGGGGGAAGAAGCTATCATGGAGTCGGCTGGTGCGGGTCCTGATGCTGCGATACCGCCTGCCTGATGGTAGCAGTGAGAACAGCCCATGGCTCGGGTGGCTGGATCTAAAACGTAACACAGCATCCTTACATTGAATTCATCGAATTAATTGGTTAAATTTTGTTGTATTTATAATGAATGGGATTAACTAAAGGTGCACTCATTAATTTATTTACTCATTTAAAAAGTTTTACTTCTGAAGAAATGAATAGTAATTTTGAAACATATGTATATAATCATGACCACTCATGTGAGATGAAGAGTTCAGTCATAACAGTAAACTTATAAATGCTTCATCTCAGTAACGGTCCTGTTATTGGACACTTTCACTCATGGAATAAATTAATCCTGGTTTACTGTGAATAGTGAATTTCTACAATGGCATTGTTAACTGAAAACTACTGTGTTTGCATGATGTAGCACCAGGCCACTAGGTGTCAGTGTAAGCCAATGTAAGCCACTTCAACATATTTTAAAAAAAAATTACTGAGTGCACCTTTAAATGTTCAATGCCATCACATTTAATACAGTTGACACATTTACATAATTTGATATTATCTCGTTGTTTCATTCTGTTCCTTGTGATTTCTGGTGCTGTATTGAACTTGTTTCAAAGGACTACCACATAATAAAGGATTCATAAATATTTTTTAAAGTTTCTAAGGTGGTAATTACTTAAAACCATCATTGAGCCTGTTTACATACCAATACGCTCCCAAAAATCAGCATATTAAAAAAAAAATAATAATAAAAAAAAAATCAGACATAGCAACGAAACCGTGTTTACATCACATTTGAAATAATCGAGTTATTCTCTTCTTTTGACATCAAATAGTGAAGAGGCAACACATGCGTACATTTGGTAAGCCAGTAAAAACACCAGTAAAGGTGTTTACATGTCATGCGAAATTGGGGTAATGGGCAAAAAAAATTCTGGTTTATCACCTTACATTGATAAAGGAAAGCCATGTAATGCCTTGTGACCACACATGTTGTCGGCTCATTAAGCACAATCAGAACGTGTTACAAAAAATGTAGAGTTCTGGCAAACTTCCAGCAAACTTGCCAATCATTGTTTTCACATGCAAATGAGCTTTGCAGCAAACTCTTCATTGTCGCCAAAGGTTTGCTGCAGGTTCACCACTACCAGTGAAGAGCTGCAAACATATGGCAAACATTTTCGGCGAATGGCAAGCTCATTTGCATGTAAGAGTAACAAATTTGCTGCAAGTTTGTGGCAAGTTTGCCAGAATTCTAAATGTTTTGTAAGGGCATGCAAATACGTTCAACATTAATATGTCCCTATTTTACGTTTCAACATTGATCCACGTATACAAAAATGTATGTGCAAATATTACATACAAATACCTATAATAATAATGATATCATGCTAGAATGTTTGAACATGACTAAAGCTGCATTCTTAATGAATGGTATAATTCATCAGACAACTGCTGCAGTTGTCACAAAATTCATGTTTGAGGTATGTGTGTAATTTACCAAGTAATGTCAACACCATATTTTACTCATAAATTGAAACCACTGAAAAGCATCAGAAATGTGCATTGTCTTCTGGGTTTTTTGGACTACAAACTGAACAGCTCTGTTGTTTACAGAGCTTGTTTTGTGTATGTGTTCCCATGTGAGTGTTTATGAGTGATACTGGAGAAAAGGGTTTAGGCACATCTGACCTCCTATTATGGACTATATCAGATATCATCAGTATGTCAAATTTTATTTTGTGATTTTATTTCAATTTCTTTATTTGATGATATTCTCTGTTTTATTCCCCTCTCCAACCCTGTGGGAGGGAGCAAATGTTTTCAGTCCTCCTCTGTATGTCTGCTGCTTTGGCTGAGGCGGCAGGTAAAACGTTCAGCAAGACTTGTGTGTTTGTTTTACGAGCAGCGCTCAGACCGCCTGCTGAAGCAGAGAGCTCTCTTTGGTGGTGAGAATGTGTGTCTCCCTGTGTGTATGTGCAAGACACGGGTAGTGTTTCCACAGATCAGTTGTTTTTGGATGTTTGCCACCACAGGACACAGAGACACAGATGTCCAGAGTGGGTGGAGTCCATGGCTGTGTCTGAAAGCTGGGGAATTCTGCTGCAGACAGTATCTGGAGATATGAAGCCATCAAAACATGTCCAAATTTAATATTTGCGTAAAGATGCCTTCTCCTGGTCACTTTTTGAAGGCAGCAAAGGTGTGTTTTTGTTGCCTTTGATATCCTTTATCAATGTGTGTGCAATTCGCTGGTTGGTTTTAGAATAAAAATGGTCTCTGAGGGAGCGAAAACAGTAAATTAGTTTATATATGTCCAGATTTATTTATTTTTTAAAAAATTTTCAACTTGTTATTCTATTTCTGCACAAGAGAGAGAGAGAGAGAGAGAGAGAGAGAGAGAGAGAGAGAGAGAGAGAAACATTCCATTGCATTGACTAAATATTTGCTTGGTTATGTTAATGTTAATCTTTACACTTTATTTTTTTTTTTTTTTGTCTTAGTGTTAGTCATTTGATGAAAATGTCCTTTAAATTTAGTCAATCTTTTGTCGTGTCATATTCATTAATTTTAGTCAGTTTAGTTTTACTCTGACTAAAATGGCAAATAATTTTAGTCAATGAAAATAACATTTTAGTTGATAATAATGTGCAAAATGACAAAACGTGTATCATACCGTAAAAAATCAAACTTTAATCAAATATTCAAACATTTAGAAAATGTTTAATTTAAACATGTATCAAACACATAAAAGATACATAGCCTAGAAAATATAACTGTCCTTGTGAAATAATAGCATATAATAAATATACTGAAGTATTACACTGCAAAAAATTATTTTCAAGACAATAATTTTTGTCTTGTTTTCCTGTAAAAATATCTAAACATTCTTAAAACGTGATTTATTTACTTGTCAAGCAAAATGTGATAAGATATTAAGTCTTGTTTTAAGATAAATCTGACAACATTTTGTGAACTTTAGACATAAAACAATTTAAAAAAAAAAAAAGAAAAAAAAATCTGCCAATGGGGTAAAAAAAATAAACTTAATTCAAAGGGAAAACAAGTTTATTTAGCTTACCTCATTGGCAGAATTTTTTTTTTTTTTTTTAAGTCTAAAGTTCACTAAATTTGATTAGATTTCTCTCAAAACAAGACTTAAAATCTTATGCCAGTTTGCTTGTCAAGTAAATAAATCACATTATAAGAATGTTCAGATATTTTTACTGGAAAACAAGACAAAAATACTTTTTTTTTTTAGTGTAGCATTTTTTTATTAATTTTTTTGTGTGTGAATTTATTGTATTCTGAATTCTTCACTCTTTTGAGCCTAATATTGATTTTCTGTGTTATAACCAGTTTATAATATTGCATTGCATGTAGCGCATTTTTACATAAAAAAGGTATTCACAATGCACATTATGACTAGCACATAAGTTCACCTGTTCATTTGCTTCATTGTAAAAGCAGTTGTAAGTTGTAATATTACATATATGTAAGTGATTGATTTCATGTAAAATTAGGATACTTTTGAGTGAAGTAATAACCCTTTTGTAAAGCACTTCACTTTGTCAGCATTCAGGTCTTTCTGTTCATGCAGCTCAAGTGGGGAAATGCCCAACATACATTACTTGATTACTGGATTTGATTAATTAATTCTTTCTAGATATTTCTGCTTCTTAAAAAAGGGATGTTTCTCTAGATGCTGCTTCTTCTGTTTGTGCATTGTTAATATCTTTTAGTATTATTTTTTCCTTGTCATATTTTTAGTCAACATTAAATCGTTCACTTATAGTCATGATATGTCTTTTTCGTATCGTATTTGAACATTTTCGTCAGTAATTTTGTTGATGAGATTAACACTGGTCTAAAGCTAACGTTGATATATTTTAGATCATTAGACATGCTGGTGTGGCTCAATAAATAAATAAATAAGTAAATGCCTCCAGAACTAAGAGCCCATGCAGCAAAGATGGCAGCATGCAGGTTGCATACTTCTGGGACTGCATATGCCAGACGAGCAACTTCCATTGAGATGAATGGAAATACTAGCAGATGGCTCTAACCAAGTACACAACTTCTTGTGTACAATGAAACAAACAGACTGGGGCGGACTGGAGGTGGGGCAAAAAATGGTTACTTTGCATTTTAAATCCTATTTTGTATGAAACAATATTACTTCTGCTTCAGTCATCACACCTTTTTAAAGCAGAATACTTTACTTTAAATACAATAACTATGATGAGATGCCAACAAAAGATTTCCCATTCAGCAGCACAATGCTCATCTGAAATCTTATTCTGAGATTTGGATGACAGCGCTTTGTGGAATTATAATACCACTTCATAATGACATTTCAGTTAGGGTTGCCAACAGTCCTGTATAATACAGAATTGTTCCTTATTTAAGGGATCAGAATTGCGTTCCGTATCAAATCTATACGGAACGTGATTTGTCCCATATTTTTGCCTCTCACACTCAAACAGGTAAGAACTCTAAAATTATTCATTGTATTTGAATCAGCTTCATATACAAGTGTTAAAAATAGCAGATTAGACAAACCAATTGCAAAAGGTGTATGTGAAAAGGAGTTGTGAGCTTTGGTGTGTGTGTGTGTGTGTGTGTGTGTGTGTGTGTGTGTGTGTGTGTGAGACAGTGAAAGAGCTCTGTCATTGGGTGTTGCTACGTTACCTGGATGCTTCACTTGATAGAAGGGGGAGGGTCAAGGCGAGGAACGACTACTGTTTGACTATACCTTGTAAATGAAGACGATTGCACAGATATAAAAATGAATGGGAGACAGAGAACCCATGGCTTAGCAAAGTCTGGGAAAACGATTATATGGCAAACTGTAAACTTTGCTTAAGAAATTTTTCTGTCAGCCATGGCAGAGTATGTGAATCATAGAGAAGATCAAAGTTTAGATTTGCTATTTTTTTTAGTCTTTGTTTGCAGTGTAATCTGTTTACACTATAATCTGAAGCACTTTTGTTTGCACTGTCCATATGAATTTGTGATATATAAAGACAATCAGTCTATTTTCAATCAGTTGCTGTGCTTATCAAGGATAAGTTAAGCTTATCAACACCTGTGCTTTTCACTGGTGCACATTCACTGAATTTGTTCCTGTTCATTAAATGTGCACTCAGTCATTTTTTCCTCATTAAAAAAGTTTCACTCCTAAAGACATGAATTGTAATTTTGCAATATATGTAGGAAATCATGAGCACTCACATTAAAATGAAGACTCCAGTCAGATCAGTAACCTTATAAAAGCTGTTTTATTCTACATATTGAGGGTCCGCACATGGGGGCTGCCATGTTAGAATCACATGACCAGCCGAATACTACTCGCTTAATCTCCGTAATCTCATCCTGTTATCTGACACTTTCACTTGTGGATTAAAGTAATCATGGCTAACTGTGAATACTACATTTCTACAATGGCATCTGAAACTGAAAACTAATGATTTTAAATTATGTTGCATCCAAACTGCTAGGTGTCAGTGTAAGTCCAAGATGACACAAAGACAAACGTTACTGAGTGCACCTTTAAAGTTAAAAAGCACTTTAAAATTGTAATTACAAAAA
This sequence comes from Myxocyprinus asiaticus, assembly GCF_019703515.2. NCBI lineage: Eukaryota > Metazoa > Chordata > Actinopteri > Cypriniformes > Catostomidae > Myxocyprinus > Myxocyprinus asiaticus. Next base: position 5,393,654 of record NC_059387.1, read on the forward strand.
TCACCTAAAAGGAATGCAAGTCTGTTCCTCATTATTTGTGTACAGTCACAGTTCTCTAGTGTCAGAGCTTGCCTAGGTAAAGCTATAGTAATTTGTGTGTCTTGGTGTGTCACACTTTAATATGACATAAACATTAATTAATTTTTTAAAACAGATACAATTCAATTGTGTGTCTGTAAGCAAAAAGCAAAGTAATTGTGTCTCGGATTAATTTGAGCATTTAATTCATTCAAGCAGAGACTTCTTTTTTATATACACATAAAGCTACAGATATACACATCAACGTGATGTGTGGTACAAAGAAATTTCCAGTGACCCTTATACTGTCCCTTATTTTCCCATAAAGAACCCGAAATTGTCCCTTATTTTCCTCTGCTGAAGTTGGCAACCCTAATTTCAATACTGCAGGTGATTTTAGTCCAGCATAGACAGACAGGATGTTTCCCAGAGAAAGAGGCTAGCACATTGTAGGCCAGCTCTTCAAATCACAGTACCTTGCAGTACTGCTCATTGAGATGTTAAACAAATGCCTCTATTAAGTGCTCTAATGAGAAACCTCTTTCCAGCCAGCTAACAACTTAAAGTATTTACTAAGAATATTAAGATTTAATAAGTCAATGCGACCTTACACAGGGCTGCACTCTCTGCACATGTTTTCCTTCTGGGGAATCATGCAAAAAAAAAAAAAAAAAAAAAACACAAAATTGCTAGGGCTGTCAATTCAACAAGCAAATTTAGTACAATTGCATATTGAAAAATAACGTGATAAAAAAAATTACACAATTTATCATGTCCCCAGAGCAATATGTAAATTCCTTAATAAAGAATTTTCATCCCATTGGAGCAATTCAAGCTTGAAGTACCACCCAAAAGCAAAGCGTGCAAATCGGCAGTCAGCCCAGCTCCAGATGCTGCTACAGGCAACATACCACTCCAAACCACACTTATTAGAGCAAGCAATGCAGAAGCTTGATGAACCACAACAGAACGGAGCAAAATGCAGGAGTCTCGAGAAGCATTTTTCAAAGTCAAACTACTTTTAACATAACAATGCACTTTTTTTTTTCTCCCATTTTCTCCCCAATTTGGAATGCTCAATTCCCAATGCACTCTAAGTCCTCATGGTGGCATAGTGACTCGCCTCAATCCAGATGGTGGAGGGTGAATCTCAGTTGCCTCCACGTCTGAGACAGTCAGTCCATGCATTTTATCACGTGGCTTGTTGAGCGCGTTACTGTGGAGACCTAGCACATGTAGGCTTCATGCTATCCTCCGCGGCATCCGTGCGCAACTCACCACGTGCCCCACCGAGAGCGAGAACCACATTATAGCTACCACGAGGATGTTAACTCAACATGACTCTACCCACCCTAGCGACTGGGCCAATTGGTTGCTTAGGAAGTCTGACTGGAGTCACTCAGCATGCCCTGGATTGCTGACATGACTCCAGGTGTGGTAGTCAGCGTCTTTACTCGCTGAGCTACCCGGGCCCCGACAATGCAGTCTTAAAATTGCAACACTCATGGCAGGAGGACATGTGGCCAAACATGTCCTAAAAAAATACAAAAAGTTTAGATCAGTGGCAGTGCTAATATGGTATATAGGTGATATCAGACATAAAAGATGTACAGTGCATCCAGAAAGTATTCACAGCGCTTCACTTTTTCCACATTTTGTTATGTTACAGCCTTATTCCAAAATGGATTAAATTCATTATTTTCCTCAAAATTCTACAAACAATAGCCCATAATGACAACGTGAAACAAGTTTGTTTGAAATCTTTGCAAATTTATTAAAAATTAAAAAATGAAAAAAAAAAAAAATCACATGTACATAAGTATTCACAGCCTTTGCAATGACACTCAAAATTTAGCTCAGGTGCATCCTGTTTCCACTGATCATCCTTTAGGTTGACAAAAAGGGTGGCAACTTTAAATTTGACAGATTGGTGTAAGAAACAAATCGATAATTAAAACTTTATCAAAAATTGCTTCCTGCCAGCAGTTGATGCATCAGTGATGTAATTGCTATGGTGTGTTTACATCAGAGATAACGTGCACTATGTATACAACAGAGGAACAAACCTCACATGAAAGTTAGTTCATTTCAAACAGAAATACAGAGCTGGCCAGAAGCAATAACTTAAAGTTAAAAAACGTCTTGATTATCAATTTGTTTCTTTCACCAACATATTGATTTGCTTTAGAAGACATTAATTGATCGACTGGAGTTGTGTGGATTACTTTTATGCTGCCTATATATGCCTTTTGGACCATCAAATAGCCAGCAGCCTGATGGCCCCCATTTATTTATATTATAAGGACCTACAGAGCTTCAACATTTTTCTAAAAATCTTTGTGTTCTGCTGAAGAAAGACATCTGGCATGGCATCAGTGTAAGTGAATAGTGAGATAATTTTAATTTTTGGGTGAATTATTCCTTTAATTGAGTTGAAAACATAGTGATAAACAGCTACAATTACGTTAATATTTTACTTCAAAAGAGAAAACCGAGTGACGTCTATGCAGACCAAATGCGTTCTTGCGGGGAAATAAATACAAAAAATAAATGCAGCACAACAAATAGAACAGAACACAAAACATCATTTGTTTTTTTCATATTCAACTAAGAATCAAAAATCGGAAAAACTACTTGTTATTTCATTAATCATTTACAAAACCAATATTTAAAAAAAAACAAATAACGACTTGTTTTTCGTATTTTCGATTTTATACTCAAGTTAAAAATAGGAAACGGGAAAAATTGATTTTATCTGATTGGTCAACCCGCCCCGTCTTCTGTACTGCCTTAATCCTAACAGCCAGAATTATAGTTGGGATTGCTCTGCAAATTTGTCTCAATTTTCATTAAATATTGTCCCGACCCGAACCTCCACTAACTGTAAGCTATGCATGCCATATGTATTAGAATCTTGCTGCTTGGTGTTGTTGCCTCTTAATGGACGACACGTGAGAGATCGCAAGCCACATCACTTGGCCATATGCTGACTGGGAGTTGGTCTATTATATATTATTTTTATTTTTAATAACATTGTATGATTTAGTAGTACCTGTGTATTCGTGTCCCATTGATAAATGTAATTAAAAAAGAGTTCTGTTGCTTTGGATAAAAGCGAATGATAAATTAATGTTTAGGCATCATGAACATGGATTGGAGTGGACATAAAATTCGAATAGCTAAGGCATCCCGACTGTAAGTCTGTTGGGATGTGGGACACTGCATGTAAAATCAGGACTGTCCCTGTTATTGGGGCGTCTAGTCACCCTTTCTCCATAAGTGCAATGTTAATTTCTGCAAGCTGTAGATTGCTGATAGAGTGTGCTGCAGATGCAATTGCCTCAGCCTGGATGAACATTTAGTAAATATATTATTAATTGTCAAAAATAAATGAACGTGTGTTGACTCATATTAACTCGAGGGGTGATATCTCACACGTCGTCCATTAAAGGCAACACCTCGTAACAACACCATGATGTGCCAAGCAACAAGATTCTAATTCATATGACATGCATAGTTTACAGTTAGTGGTGGTTCGGGACAATATTTAATGAAAATTGAGACAAATTTGCAGAGCGATCCCAACTCTAATTCTAGCTGAAGGCAGTAGGATACAGAAGATGTGGCAAGTTGACCAATCAGATGAAAGACCCGTTTCAGTGCCGCTCACATGTGCGTATCAAATATTCAAGGCATAAATTATTTTTTTTAAACACTGAAGGAAAACAAATGTTGCCTTTCCCCCCAATCTCGTTTATTCCTTTTTAAATAGAAAATGAAATGGTCAATAGGAAATTAGTTTGTCTGCTTATTTTATTTATCAGTGTTAAAACCAATAAATAAAAATAAAAAAAAACACGTTTTTAGCTTTTCATTTTTGGGTTAAAAAAGAAAAAGGAATGGACGCAAAAGTACACGGACCATTGCCAAGGGTTTTGATAATTTAATTTTTTCCATCTTAAAATAAACTAAATCGGTGAAAAATGAATTCGCACATGTGGGTGGCCCTGAAATGCCCCTTTCGTCTAATTGGCCAACCTCTGTCATCGTCTGTTCTTCCTCAAGACCGTGAGACAAAGTAACTGTTCACTACTGTTAAACTGTTCAGATGAATTTGTCTCAGTTAATATTAGCCTACCAAAATAACGAAAATAGCCATAAATTCACAAGACTATAGAAGCATAGACACTGTAAAGAAATAGCTTGCATTCGTGCGAGTGAGCACTCACAGGGCGCTTGGGTGTGAGCAACTTGCTCATCATTTGAAGTTTATGAATGCTCGTCTCTCAAAAGCTTGACAAGTGAATTTAAAATCAGCATTTACACATAGCTTTCAGCTTAGTCCGATAACAAGGCACACAATACTACCCATATTCCCATTTAAAAAAAGGGGATGGTCGGAATGATCTGAGCTTGTGTCATGATTCACTGTTGTTTGCCTTGTGTTTCTCCCCTGTCATCTGTTCCTTCCAGACTACACTTCCCATAATTCCCTGCCCTCATCACTGCCAGCTGCCTTGATTGTTTTCACCTGTCTTTCATTTACTCATTACACATTGTGTATATATGCCCTGTTGTTTGCTTAGTCCTTGTCAGTTGATATGTATTTTGACCGCCTGCTTATTGACCCATTCCCTTCTTGTCTTGATGTTTTGCTTGTTTCTGTGTTTTTCCCATCGTGGTTGTTTCTTTTGTTCCTGTGTTTACCCCATTAATCTGTACTTTGTTTATTTTATTAAATACTGTTTCGCTGCACCTAGATCCAGCTCTCGTGACTTCCTTCCATAAGTTACAGAACAATTGACCACAAAATGGATCTAGCGATGTACTTCGTACAGCTGAGCCAGGCGGACCTATCAGTAAGAGACTTCTCCCATTTCTTCTCCACCATTGCCATCCACACTGGTTTTGATGATGATACCCTGAAATCCATCTACCGAATCGGACTAACAACACGCCGGTGGAGGGAATTGCCGGAGATCGGAGATTGCATGTGGGAGGAATATGTGAGGCTAAACTTAGAGACACTCGCTGCAGAGGATCCTCCTCTCTCAATCCCGGTTCCAGCTTCCGAGTCTTCCACGCCTGAGTCCGCTCCATGCCATGTCACAACCACGTCTGAGTCTGCCATGTCGTGGAGCAGACTCAGATGTGGCTGTGACATGGCATGGAGCAGACCCAGAAGTGGCTGTGACATGGCGTGAAGCGGGCTCAGACGTGGCTCTGACATGTCGTGGAGTTGACTGAGATTTGGCTGTGACATGGAGTGGAGCAGACTGAGACGTGGCTGTGACATGTCGTGGAGCGGGCTCAGACGTGGCGGTGACATGTCGTGGAGTAGACTCACACATGGCTGTGACATGGCGTGGAGCAGATTCAGACTTGGCTGTGACATGGCATGGAGCAGACCCAGAAGTGGCTGTGACATGGAGTGGTGCAGACTCAGACGTGGCTGTGACATGGCATGGAGTAGACTCAGACATGGCTGTGACATGGCGTGAAGCAGACACAGATGTGGCTGTGAAATCATGTCACAGCCACATCTGAGTCTTCTCCACTCCATGTCATAGCCATGTCTGAGTCTACTCCACGCCATATCACAGCAATGTCTGAGTCTGTTTCACGCCATGTCACAGACACGTCACTGTGACATGGTGTGGAGCAGACTCAGACGTGGCTGTGACATGCCGTGGAGTGTGCTCAGATCTGACTGTGACGTGTGGAACTGACTCAGACATGGCAGTGAAATGGCGTGGAGCAGACTCAGACGTCACTGTGACATGGTGTGGAACAGACTCAGACATGGCTGTGACATGGCGTGGAGCAGACACAGATGTGGCTGTGAAATCATGTCACAGCCACATCTGAGTCTTCTCCACTCCAAGTCATAGCCATGTCTGAGTCTACTCCATGCCATGTCACAGCAACGTCTGAGTCTGTTCCACGCCATGTCACAGACACGTCACTGTGACATGGTGTGGAACAGACTCAGACGTGGCTGTGACATGGCGTGGAGTAGACTCAGACGTGGCTGTGACATGTCGCGGAGCAGACTCAGACGTGGCTGTGACATGGCGTGGAGCAGACTCAGACGTGTCTGTGACATGCCGTGGAGTGTGCTCAGATCTGAATGTGACGTGTGGAACTGACTCAGACATGGCAGTGAAATGGCGTGGTGCAGACTCAGACGTCACTGTGACATGGTGTGGAACAGACTCAGACATGGCTGTGACATGGCGTGGAGCAGTCACAGCCACGTCTGTGTCTACTCCACGACATGTCACTGCCACATCTGAGTCTGCACCACGCCATGTCACAGCCACGTCTCAGTCTACGCCACGCCATGTCACAGCCACATCTCAGTCTACTCCACTCCATGTCACTGCCAAGTCGGAGTCTGCTCCACGCCATGTCACAGCCACGTCTGAGCCTGCTCCACACCATGTCACAGCCACATCTGAGCCCGCTACACGGCATTTCAAAGCCACGTCTGAGCCCGCTACACGCCATGTCAAAGTCACGTCTGAGTCTTCTCCATGCCATGTCATAGCCATGTCTGAGTCTGCTCCACGCCATGTCATAGCCATGTCTGAGTCTGCTCCACGCCATGTCACAGCCACATCTGAGTCTGCACCACGCTGTTACAGCCACGTCTGAGTCTGTTCCACACCATGTCACAGTCAGATCTGAGCCCGATCCACGCCATGTCACAGCCTCGTCTGAGCCCGATCCACGCCATGTCACAGCCTCGTCTGAGTCTGCTCCACGGCATGTTACAGCCATGTCTGAGTCTGCACCACGCCATGTCACAGCCACATCTCAGTCTGCTCCACTCCATATCACAGCCACGTCTCAGTCTAATCCATGCCATGTCACAGCCACATCTGAGTCTGCACCACGCTGTTACAGCCACGTCTGAGTCTGTTCCACACCATGTCACAGTCAGATCTGAGCCCGATCCACGCCATGTCACAGCCTCGTCTGAGCCCGATCCACGCCATGTCACAGCCTCGTCTGAGTCTGCTCCACGGCATGTCACAGCCATGTCTGAGTCTGCACCACGCCATGTCACAGCCACATCTCAGTCTGCTCCACTCCATGTCACAGCCACGTCTCAGTCTAATCCATGACATGTCACAGCCATGTCTGAGTCTGCTCCACGGCATGTCACTGCCAAGTCTGAACCTGCTCCATGCCATGTCACAGCCATGTCTGAGCCTGCTCCACACCATGTCACAGCCACATCTGAGCCTGCTCCACACCATGTCACAGCCACGTCTGAGCCTGCTCCACGCCATGTCACAGCCACATCTGAGCCCGCTACATGCCATTTCAAAGCCACGTCTGAGCCCGATACACGCCATGTCACAGCCTCGTCTGAGCCCGATCCACGCCATGTCACAGCCTCGTCTGAGTCTGCTCCACGCCATGTCACAGCCACATCTGAGTCTGCACCACACTGTCACAGCCACGTCTGAGTCTGTTCCACACCATGTCACAGTCAGATCTGAGCCCGATCCGCGCCATGTCACAGCCTCGTCTGAGTCTGCTCCATGACATGTCACAGCCACATTTGAGTCTGCTCTGGTATCCTTGGTCTCCAGCTCCATCTTGGCCCTGTCTCCCTGACCAGCCTTCCTTGGGCTTCAGGAACCGCCCATTGGGGGGGGGGGGTTCTGTTATGATTCACTGTTGTTTGCCTTGTGTTTCTTCCCTGTCATCTGTTCCTCCCGGACTACACTTCCCATAATGCTCTGCCCTCATCACTGCCAGCTGTCCTTGATTGTTTTCACCTGTCTTTCATTTACTCATTACCCATTGTGCATATATGCCCTGTTGTTTGCTTAGTCCTTGTCAGTTGTTATGTGTTTTGACCTCCTGTTTATTGACCCATTCCCTTCTTAGATGTTTTGCTCGTTTCTGTGTTTTTCCCATCGTGGTTGTTTCTTTTACCCCATTAATCTGTACTTTGTTTATTTTATTAAATACTGTTTCGCTGCACCTTGATCCAGCTCTCATGACTTCCTTCCTTATGTTACAGCTTGGCTCTTAAGTTAAAATTAGTCTTATCCACTGTTATGTAAATACTTATGTCTTATATTAAATGTATTAATATCTTAGAAATATGTATTTGTAATTTACTGTTGTAGCTGTTAGAATTCACTGCCATGAATGCAGCCTTTAACTTCCATCTGTCTGCTTAAATGTGGCCATTAGACTGTAGGTTATATTTCCTGAACCGCATTTTGTTTTGTTCAGCACACAGCAATATGTAAAATGGCAATAAACCATACTGAAGTAGCTCAGTTAACAGCTATTCTACTAAAATAACTGAAAATTATCGTAATTGCATTTAGATTAAATGCAAGTGTAGCCAGGGAGAATGTAATTGGCAGAAACGGTGCCCCGACTTTTTTTGCACATTCTTTTTGTTCTTTTACTTTTATACTTTTTTGTTCATATTCTTTGTGCACTTCATCATGCAGTAAACACTGACGCATCCTTGCATAACATGATTAGGTGTTAATTAGCATTAGATCCATTTCCTCCTCGATTTTGGCTTCTACCAGGTAATGGATTTTTATTTTCCTGGACAGACAGACAGTAGCAGATGCAGGAGGCGGCACAGGCTAGGGGAGTTTAGTGCTGTTAGCAGATTGGACAAAATTACCCCAATGAAATTAGCTGTTCTTTCGTTACTCTCTATTGGTTAATCATGTAAGAAAAAGCGAATTTAAAAAGCTTATTTAAAGCAATCCAACTAGTGAAGACTAATTATGAATTAATGACAAGTAAAAATTGTAAACACCCTACGTCACAAGACCGTTAAGTGCACCCGTCAAACCCACCCCCTACATCAGTCAACGCTGAGCGCATGCAGCCCCCCCAACCCAAAGCTAAACGCATGCAACCCCCAACAACCACGAGGGGTAAGGACCCCCCATAAGACTGGAATCAATTCGAGCACTGGTTAGTAGTTAGTTACTTTCCTACTGTGTGGCTCGGCATGTTGGGACGTTGCTGAAAATGCTGCCACCCCAGGCGACTGCTATTGCCTGTGCCAGTGATCGGCTTTTGTTCAATAATTTGGAAATCAAACAAACAATATATACTTTTATGTTGTCTTTTTGATGCTTTAATTGTTTGGAACAATAATGTCTTTGAATCATTTTCAATTGGGGGCTTTTCTCAGCAAACATTGATTTATGCGATTATTTGTGAATAACACGATTAATCGCTATTACCGTATGTAAATCATTTGATGATTCTTTTTTTAATCCCTGTTCTCAAAGCCTTGTAACTTTACAACATTCAATGACACACAGTGTTGCAAAGCTTGTTTACATTATAAATTACATATTGCTACTTTGAGAACAGAGAATGCATGACACTGTCAGACTTGACCTTTGCCCTTTAAACTCTACATCTTCAGCAACTTTTTTTTTTTTTTTAATCCAAGATGGCGGCACGGTAGCACGCAGCGGCCGCTCTGGATCCAAAATGGTGGTGGAAACTATTTTTTGTTTCTTAGCCCAACTTTTATGGCACACGGACATTGGAGCAACCGGTGTTCGTGTTTACCATCGCCAGACACTGCTCAAATACAAGAATCATGCAACAACCAAGCTGCATGATGATCTGCAGGAGAAGCTATGCGACCTAAGCTTGCTGCGGAGACCGGGCCTCCAGTCCTCGGCGTCGCCTGATGCTGGTGGCCGGGGGAAGGGACGTCGTAAGCAGTGTGCGAGGAAGCGGAAGCGCGGCAAGAGGGCGGGGGTCCATGCAAGGCTAAAAACAAACACTAGCCGGCCGGCTCTCCCGTCTATCCTGCTCTCAAATGTTTGCTCCCTGGACAATAAACTGGACTACATCCGACTCCAGCAGACTATGCAGCGTGAGTTTAGAGACTGCTGTGTATTTGTGTTCTGGACACCGCCATTCAGCTAGACAGGCTTGCCTCGTTTCATGCCGACAGAAATGCAGCTCTGTGCGGTAAGACTCGCGGTGGTGGCTTGTGTGTTTACATCAACAGGGAATGGTGCAAGAACTCTATGCTAGTCTCTAGCTACTGCTCATCGCTGGTGGAGTTTGTGACTGTTAGATGCAGACCTTTTTATTTACCATGGGAATTCACCACTGTCATTATAATCAGAGTTTACGTTCCCCACACTACTAATGCTAAGGAAGCGCTCTGTGAACTGTATGGGGCTATTAGCGAATTGCAGAATGCTCACCCTGATGGACTGTTTATTGTCACCGGAGATTTCAACCATGCAAATCTCAAGACAGTGCTCCCTAAATTCCATCAGTATGTGGACTTTGCAATGGGCGAACATGCTGGATCTTGTTTACACAAGGGCAGAGCCCCACCCCCACCTCGGCTACTCAGACCACATCTCTGTTATGCTAATCCCAGCATACAGACCGCTTGTCAGGCACACAAAACCGCTTCTGAAACAGGTGAAAACCTGGCCAGCAGGAGCCATCTCTGCTCTTCAGGACTGTTTTGAGTATACTGACTGGCATATTCAGGGAGGCTGCAACATATGGCAACTCTACCAGCTTGGAGGAATACACAGCATCAGTGACCAGCTACATCAGCTAGTGCATTGATGATGTCACTTTCTCCAAAACCATCACCACATGCTCCAACCAGAAGCTGTGGATGACTGCAGAGGTGCGTGCACTGCTGAGGACCCGGGACTCCGCCTTCAGAGCAGGCGACAATGCGGCCCTAAGGACAGCGAGGGACAAACTGTCCCAGGCCATCAAAGAGGCAAAGCACTCACATGCCCAGAGAATCCACAGTCACTTCCAGGACAGCGGCGACACACGGCGCATGTGGCAGGGCATCCAGGCCATCACCAACTACAGGACAACATCAGTTGCCTGTGACAATGATGCCTCCCTTCCAGACGCGCTGAACGACTTCTACACTCGGTTTGAGGCACAGAATTACGTGGCGGTGAGGAAGACCACCCCTCCTCCCAACGACCAGGTGCTATGTCTTACCACGGCTGATGTGAGGAAAACTCTACATAGAGTCAACCCAAGGAAGGCTGCTGGACCAGACAACATTCCTGGCAGAGTGCTCAGAGGATGTGCAGACCAGCTGGTGGATGTTCTCATCCACCTGGATAAAAAGGACTCATACGTTCGAATGCTGTTCATAGACTTCAGCTCAGCATTCAACACAATCATTCCTCAGTATCTGATTGGAAAGCTGAACCTGCTGGGCCTGGACACCTCCCTCTGCAACTGGATCCTGGACTTCCTGACTGGGAGACCTCAGTCAGTTCAGATCAGGAACAGCATCTCCACCACCACCACACAGAGCACTGGGGCCCCCCAGGGCTGTGTGCTCAGTCCACTGCTGTTCACTTTGCTGACTCACGACTGTGCAGCAATGCACAGCTCGAACCACATCATCAAGTTTGCTGATGACATGACCGTGGTGGGTCTCATCAGCAAGAATGATGAGTCAGCATACAGAGAGGAAGTGCAGCAGCTGACGGACTGGTGCAGAGCCAACAACCTGTCTCTGAATGTGGACAAAACAAAAGAGATGGTTGTTGATTTCAGGAGAGCAGAGTGACCACTCTCTACTGAACATCGACGGCTCCTCTGTTGAGATCGCCAAGAGCACCAAATTCCTTGGTGTTCACCTGGCGGAGAACCTCACCTGGTCCCTCAGCACCAGCTCCATTACCAAGAAAGCCCAGCAGCGTCTCTACTTTCTTTGGAGGCTGAGAAAAGCACATCTCCCACCCCCCATCCTCACCACATTCTATAGACGGACTATTGAGAGCATCCTGAGCAGCTGCATCACTGCCTGGTTTGGGACTTGCACTGTTTCGGACTGCAAAGCCCTGCTGAGGATAGTGAGGACAGCTGAGAAGATCATAAGGGTCTCTCTTCCCTCCATCAAAGACATTTACACCACACGCTGCACCCACAAAGCAACCAGCATTGTGGATGAACCCACACACCCCTCACACAAACTATTCACCCTCCTGTCATCTGGCAAGAGGTACAGAAGCATTCAGGCCCTCACGGCCAGACTGTGTAACAGCTTCTTCCCCCAAGCCATCAGACTGCTCAATACTCAGAGACTGGACTGACACACACACACACTCACACACCTGTACACCATCCAACTTTTGCACATGTCCAGAGTTGCACTTAATTCATTGTCATTTTATACCTGGTTGCTACCTCAATAACTGCTATGTCCATAGAACACTATTTCATAGTATGTTATGTTTACATTCAGCATTTTTAGAAATTGTCATCTTTTTGCACTACTCAGGTTAGAAATGTGTACTGGTCAACACTGCACTGTCTCTCACTGTCTCTTACTGTGCCTATTGTCCTGTTTCCTTTTTAGTAATTTTTGTACTGTCCTGTACTTTTTGCACACGTTTGCACATGCACTTTATGTAGGAATGTGTAGGTCTTATTCAGTCTGTGTAGTCTCATGTGGTTCTGTGTTTGTCCTATATTGTTTTATGTAGCACCATGGTCCTGGAGGAACGTTGTCCCGTTTCGCTGTGTACTGTACTATCTGTATATGGTTGAACGACAATAAAAAAAAAAAAACACTTGACCTTGAACTTGAACTACAGGCAGCTTATATGTCAGGGTCAAAGGGCATTGTCAGTGCAGCACTCATATTCTCCTCATCTGTATGTATGGTCCTCACATTTAATCAGCTTGGCCTCACTTTTCATTTTATAATGATCATTAACGTTAAGATGGTGAATTTTAATGCAGGTGCAGCCTGGACCCATTTCATTGTTCATGGTGTAAAACATCATATTAAAGAAAGAATAATAACAATTGTTATGTCATCAGCAATTGGTGTGTTGTAATGCAATGAAATTGCAAAATTTGTAGGTAAAAAAAATTGCACAATCATTACAAGTGAATCAATTAATCATAAAATTGAATTGAATAATAAAAAGCATGCTTTGTCAGGTCCAGAAATGGGATATATGTATTGCTTTTATGTCTGTATTGATACACAGTGGGTCATCACTTTGTTCTGAACACATGCAACAGACAACAAAGCCACAATCCCATCCCTTTATTGCGATCTCAGAAACAAGATGACTGCACAGCACAAAAACAATCCCTGATATTGGCACAGCATCACTCAGCTGCAATCAAAACAAAATGGACATGTTTTGGAGCTATAAATGTGATGCATGGAAGAAAAATATTGTCTGAAAGTAGAAGAGAATGGCTGAAATTGAGGAAGATTTTCATCTCTATCCACAAAGCATAAATAAACGAGGTCATACCGAATCGAGGCCCCTCCAAGTTAATGAGAGCTTTGTGTGGCCGTGAGGTTTTACGGGCTTAATTCTGTTGCATATATTGCCAACATAAATATGGACTCGCACCATAGGAGGCCCTACAGAGTATCGTTAAGGCTGGTCAAAGCTAGAGCGGGCTTGGATGCTTAAGTTTTACAGTGTCTCATTCAGATTTCTCTCAGCCATTCCACCCCATTTGTGGAGGAAATAGGGGCTGTAGCGTCAATGACCTGGCCTAGAAACATGCAGAACTGTTTCAGCTGAGATTTCCCAAGACTTAATCTGCTGGATAATAGAGAATAATTTCTCTGTTGATGGTTCAGCAGTCTCTATGTAAAGTTTTCATTGTGTGTAAGATGTATTCTACACTAGTTAACAGTTGTATTCACTAACACACCAGTTTGGGCTGTCCATTCCTAACTCCTTATTTGTTCTCTAGGAAACAGTTCACCCAAAAAACACAATTCTGTCATGCATCAGTGTGGAGTGGCATGAAACAACTTACAAATTACAGGACTCCTACCCCCAACCTTGAGGTGGACCAACAACTGGTTGATGACCTGAATGTGTTCTACTGTAGATTTGAAAGGCCCAATCTCACACCCCACACCCACTCTGACCTTCACTTCACACAAACACCAACACCTCCTGCAACCCCCACCTCCCCCCTCCTGCTACTCAACCTGCACTTAAGATCTGTGAAGATGATGTGAGCCACATCTTTCAAAAACAATGGATAAGGAAAGCACAGGGCCCAAATGGTGTTTCACCTGCATGTCTTAGATCCTGTGCTAACCAGCTGGCCCCCATCTTCACACAGATCTTCAATAGATCACTGGAGCAGTGTGAAGTCCCATGCGGCTTCAAACATTTCACTATCATCCCCATCCCAAAGAAACCAAAAATCACAGGACTTAATGTCTACAGACCTGTCGCCCTGACATCTGTGGTCATGAAGTCATTTGAGAGACTGGTGTTGGCCCACCTGAAGGACATCACTGGACCCTTTCTAGATCCCCTTCAATTTGCTTATTGAGCAAACAGGTCTGTGGATGATGCAGTCAACATGGGATTGCATCATATCCTGCAACATCTAGACAGACCAGGGACATATGTAAGGATCCTTTTTGTGGACTTTAGTTCGGCTTTCACCATCATCCCAGCTATTCTCCAGACTAAATTACACCAACTCTCTGTTCCCACATCTATCTGTCAGTGGATTACCAGCTTTCTGACAGACTGGCAGCAGCTTGTGAGACAGGGGAAATTCACTTCCAGCACCTGTACAATCAGCACTGGTGCCCCCCAGGGATGTGTGCTCTCCCCACTACTCTTCTCCCTCTACACCAAAGACTGCGTCGCCAAGGACCCCTCTGTCAAGCTCCTGAAGTTTGCAGATGACACCACTGTCATCAGCCTCATCTGAGATGACGATGAGTCTGCATACAGAAGGGGGGTTAAACAGCTGGCTGTCTGGTGCAGTCAAAACAACATTGAGCTGAACATGCTCAAAACGGTGGAAATGATTGTGGACTTTAGGAGGAACCCCCCAACACTGTCCCCCCTCACCATTCTAAACAGCACTGTGGCAGCAGTGGAGTCATTCAGGTTCCTGGGCACTACCATCTCACATGACCTGAAGTGGGAGACCCACATTGACTCCATTGCGAAAAAGGCCCAGCAGAGGTTGTACTTCCTTCACCAGATGAGGAAGTTCAACCTGCCACAGGCGCTGCTGATACAGTTCTACTCAGCAGTCATTGAGTCTGTCCTCTGCACTTCAATAACTGTCTGGTTTGGTTCAGCTAAGAAATCAGACATCAGAAGACTACAAAGGGTGGTTCGGACTGCTGAGAGGATTGTTGGTTGCTCCCTTCCCCCACTTCAAGAACTATACACTTCCAGAGTGAGGAAAAAGGCTGGAAAAATCACTCTGGACCCCACTCACCCTGCCCACTACCTTTTTGAACTGTTGCCTTCTGGCCGGTGCTTCAGAGCTCTAAGCACCAGAACCGCCAGGCACAGGAACAGTTTTTTCCCCCAGGTTATCCATCTCATGAACAGTTAAAACTGCCCCTTTGGGCAATAATTAATGTGCAATACACAGCTTAGTCTTTTTATATTATCCAACACATCCTACCTCTTCTGCCATTACATTCCCTTGCACTATACATAACCGATTTGTATTTAGATTTGCACTATGTATGTGTATGTGTGTGTGTGTGTGTGTGTGTATGTATGTGTGTGTATATGTATGTATGTGTGTGTGTGTGTGTGTGTGTGTGTGTATATATATATATATATATATATATATATATATATATATATATATACACAGTTGTGCTCAAAAGTTTGCATACCCTGGCAGAAATTGTGAAATTTTGGCATTGATTTTTGAAAATATGACTGATCATGTCTTTTATTTAAGGACATATGAAGCCATTTATTATCACATAGTTGTTTGGCTCCTTTTTAAATCATAATGATAACAGATATCACCCAAATGGCCCTGATCAAGTTTACATACCCTTGAATGTTTGGCCTTGTTACAGACACACAAGGTGACACACACAGGTTTAAATGGCAATTAAAGGTTAATTTCCCACATCTGTGGCTTTTTAAATTGCAATTAGTGTCTGTGTATAAATAGTCAATGAGTTTGTTATCTCTCACGTGGATGTACTGAGCAGGCTAGATACTGAGCCATGGGGAGCAGAAAAGAACTGTCAAAAGATCTGTGTAACAAGGTAATGGAACTTTATAAAGATGGAAAAAGATATAAAAAGATATCAAAAGCCTTGAAAATGCCAGTCTGTACTGTTCAATCACTTGAAGAAGTGGAAAATTCGGGGAACAATTGATACCAAGCCAAGGTCAGGTAGACCAAGAAAGATTTCAGCCACAACTGCCAAAAGAATTGTTCGGTATACAAAGAAAAACCCACAGGTAACCTCAGGAGAAATACAGGCTGCTCTGGAAAAAGACGGTGTGGTTGTTTCAAGGAGCATATGTATATATATATATATATATATATATATATATATATATGTATGTGTATATGTACTTTTTCTTTTCAATTTTTATCTATTTTTTATTTAATTTTAATTATTTTTTTTAAAGTCTTGCTGCTGTTTTTGTATTGTTGTGTACTGGAAGCTCCTGTCACCAAGACAAATTCCTTGTATGTGTAAGCATACTTGGCAATAAAGCTCATTCTGATTCTGATCCTGATCTACTCACCCTTCTGTTATTTAAAACACTGTAGAGCAGAGGAGGGTGGGGCTGGGCTGGAATGACGCACGCCCGGTCCCCAATCAGTCTGATGGGGCGCGTGAGGGATAAAGGCGGCCGGGGACGACAGTTCGAGAGAGAGAGAATTACAGGCAGCTGTACTGTGTGTGTGTTTACGGTTGTGTGTTTTTGTATAAGTTGTTCATTAAATTATTATTTAAGTTCTCAAGCCGGTTCTCGCCTCCTCCTTTCCACTGAACCCCCTTACAAACACATATGACTTTCTTTCTCCCATGGAAGACAAAAGGATAAAAGCCAGGGGTAGCCAACTCTGCTCCTGAAAAGCTACTGTCCTGCAGAGTTTAGATCCAACCCTAATCTAACATGCCTGAACCAGCTAATCAAGGACTGCAGGATTACTTGAAAACTACAGGCAGATGTGCTGGAGCAGGGTTGGAGCTGAACTCTGCAGGAAGCGAGCTCTCCAGGAGCAGCTGAACGTGACCCAAATCTGATATTCTGCTCAAATCTGATATTTTTGTAAGGTTGTTCACATGACATTTTAAATGTACAGTAGCCTATATCAGGCACTAGTCTGAACAGCCGACACTTGTTAACTAGCATGTGTATAACACTCAGACTCAGGCATGTTCAAAATCACAATATGAATAATCTATAAAATTGCATTAAAAAATGCAATTAGCTGTTTTTTTTTTTTTTTAAGCAGATAGGACACCTTTCTAATAATTTGTCAGCAAGTGATGGTGAAAGATCACCTTGTTGGATAAAGTATTTTTATTTGCTTTCGTATGGTGCAATTTAATTATCAGAGTAGCGAAACACACCATAAAATCGAAGGCCAGCTGAGAAAACAGCATAACATATATGTTAGGTAAGATGAGTTAGTCTATAATTATTTCAGATTTCCACTGACTTGTTTGCATTCACGTTTTTTTCCCCTTTTTTCCCCAATTTGGAATGCCCAATTCCCAATGTGCTTTTAAGTCCTCGTGGTCATGGTGTAATTCACCTCAATCCAGGTGGCGGAGGACAAATCCCAGCTGCCTCCGCATCTGAGACCACCAACCCGCGCATCTTATCACATGGCTTGTTGAGTGCATTGCCACGGAGACATAGCACATGTGGAGGCTTCACACCATCCACTGCGGCATCCACACTCAACTCACCACACGCCCCACCGAGAACGAACCACATTATAGCAACCATGAGGAGGTTACCCCATGTGACACTACCCTCCCTAGCAACCGGGCCAATTTGGTTGCTTAGGAGACCTGGCTGGAGTCACTCAGCATGCCCTAGGATTCGAACTAGCGAACTCCAGGGGTGGTAGCCAGCGTCATTTACCACTGAGCTACCCAGGTCCCTGCATTCATGGTTTGATGCAGTTTGAAAAATATAGAAACTGTGTTTTCTGCACGAGTGATGTGTAGAGCACTTACATATATCTTACATAGAGCACTTAGGCTGTGTCTCATTTGGAAGGCTGCATCCTCCAGAGGTCG
Organism: Myxocyprinus asiaticus; assembly: GCF_019703515.2. Taxonomy (NCBI): domain Eukaryota; kingdom Metazoa; phylum Chordata; class Actinopteri; order Cypriniformes; family Catostomidae; genus Myxocyprinus; species Myxocyprinus asiaticus. The sequence continues at coordinate 5,411,745 of NC_059387.1, forward strand.
CATTTTTCGGCCGCATATGTCATCGAGGCTGTCTCATTTCAGAAAAGCGAGTAGGCCACTTCGAATACGGCCTTCGAATGTGACCTTTCACGGGAATTCGGAGGATGCATGAGGTGTATCCTTCATGGGCACTCACAACCCACAATTCTTTGCTTCAACGGAAATGTCTAAAAAAATGACGCCAATTTGCCCATAAATATGAGGAACACAAGGAATGTTAATTCCCAAGTTGTAGTACCTCTGTAGATGGGTGCAGAGTATATAATATGTATAATTATATTAATATATAATTAAAATAAAGAATTAGACTAAAAGTACACCTGTAAAATCTATTTTCTTTTCTCTTTACATCATTCTAACTCTCCTAAAATGTACCTCACTCATTCCCTTCCAGAGGGACTTTGTTCCCTTCTCACTCAAAGCGCTCCCGCTTGTTAATGAGTGGCATGCTGTCATAGCAACCATGTTACGTTCCGTTTCCATTTGTCCTACGAAGGCCATCTCGTTTAAATGAGGCTTGTTTAAAGGAGGACACTCGGTATACTACAGCCTTCAGAGGATGCGTCCTACCTAGCACGCATCCTTCGAAACGAGACACAGCCATAGAGCCTTTTATTTCTGCATCTTTTCATGCACATATTTTACTATGTGTAGTCCAAACGAAGCACTGAACCCAACTGTTGAGCCTTTAATTTGATTTTCTTTCCTTAAAAAAGAATTGAACACATTAACTAGAAAAGATATGACTTGCAATTATAAGTTTGAAACCATAACACGCCTACATATGCCGGAAATCAAGTGCACAAATGACGAATGTTGAGTTAGATTAATGTAAAAATCACTTTAAATCTGACCTGGCTGTTCAGACTGAAGGCACATCGGAAAAAAATCAGATACGCACCAATTTATTTCCACATTTGAAAGTGGCCCAGATTGGGAATGAAAATGTCAGATTCAAAGCGCTTTTGGCTGTTCACATGGTCATCCAATTAATCAGATTCATCTGTGAGCTGAATGTGGCCCAAATATGACTGTCTGTGCAAATCAGATTTTTTTTTAAGGTTGTTCACATGACAGATCTGTGTCACGTGTGTAAAATAAAATCAGATTTGGGCCACATTCAGCTACGGTGTGAACAGTCTCCATCTGTGTGGGTGAGTAAAAAACTAAAGGTAGTGACGCAACTAACTTAAAGGAGCAGTATGTTACATTGACATCAAGCATTTAAAATGGGTACTGCATTAAAAATTCAAAATATTGGCGAGAGCTGTCTCCCCCGTCCCCTCCTCCCCAGATTCGAAGCTCATGTGGGTTGCCAGGTTGAAGACACGCAACAGGAACGAGCAAACTGACAATGGCAAGCGATGAGCCTTACACTGTAAGTTGATCAGCTAATGTATACGTTTGCAGTGTTTTTATTGTTTGCAAATGATAAACCAGCTCATGTGGATTTTTTATAGCTAGATGTATTGCTGGCTTCCATGGCTGCAGCACAATGTGTTTGCCCGCTAACTTGTTTCAAATCTGGCAACCCGGGGTGTTGAAATACTACTGGGAAATGGGCAGTGGGCAGGATCACACAGGCCAAAACACAAACAGAAATTCTGGCCCAGAATGGACATTTCAAAGTAGAATATACTGGCTGTAGCATTGTTTTCGGAGAAGCCAGCATTTCAACTTAACCTGTTTCCTAAATCTCTGATAACATATTATGATAATTTTATGCTTTTGTACAGTAAATACTGCACCTTTAACTACTTTCTTCAGTAGCATGACAGCCCTTGAGCTATTTTCACAGAAGTGTAGCTATTGCCAAGTAACAAGTTACATTTTCCAACAAGTAACACTATAGCATCACGTTTGGACAGTAAATGAACGATTCACTGATGCACTTACATTTCATTTTGGGAAGTCCAATTCATTATGGTGAATTGGTTCGTTTGGAATGACTCTCTGATTCACTTGAGCCCCTGTGCAGAAGTAACTTAAGTTTCCAGTAACTTAGTTAACATTTGAAGTAAAATCTGTAGTTAATTGCTGCTGTGTATCATTAAGTTTTTGACTTGGTTATGTAAAATAGAGTGTTTTCCAGTTATATTAATTGTATACATTTAGTATGTATTTAGTATACATGTTCACTTTAATGTTGTCATTGTACTTGTTTAATGTTACCGTAATATCGGAATCAGAACAATATTTATGTGGCACAATAGCAATTAAGATATATATATATATATATATATATATATATATATATATATATATATATATATATATATTTTTTTTTTATATATAAATAAATTAAGATGATATTATAAATATAACTATATTTATACAGACCACATAACTATTTTTAAAATAGAATATTATTTTATTCCTGGACAGCTTATTGAAATGAACAATTCATCGATTCACCTGTACGTAGTTTTGGGATGTCCAGTTCAGTATAGTGAATTGGTATGTTCGAAATTATTCCCTGATTCACTTGAGCCCCTGCACAAAAGTAAATTTGCTTATTGTCTGAAGCAAAATATATAGTTAACTGCTGCTTTTAATCATTGTTTTTGTTATATAAAATAGAGTGTTTTCAAGTTATAATAGTAGTGTTTATTTAGGATCAACATTCATTTTAATGTTATTGCCCTACTTTAATGTTACCCTAATATGAATATCAGAACAATATGATATATATATATATAACTATATTTATAAGATGGCATTATTTGATTCTGTAAAAATCACTTCTTAAAAGTTTATTTTTTATTTTTTATATTTATTATTTATTTATTTAAAAAGGAAGTGTGATAGTGAGAACCTATGTAGTGTAAGAATGTGTGCATGGTTTCCTATAAATAGCCAGAGCACTGGTGAGGTAGAGTGTTTGGGTGCTTCTCATTTCCTAAATTGTGCATTCCTCACTCCTCTGTCCTCGAGCCTGTGACCCGCAAACCGATCGAAGTCTGCCATCATTAAGGATGTACCAGTTCTCTAATTGCACCATGAGGAGGCAAGGATCGAGGACAGAGTAAGCTTCCCGAGGACGCATGAGTGAAGAAACACCGGAGCATCCTATGCGGAAGACTTTTTGGTCGAAGCACCTGATGCACGTATAAATTCTCCTCCCCCGTCACATCTGACACAATAGTTTTAATTCATGTTTCACCTTTGCAGTTTAAATAAACCATAATTGTAATATACTTCAACGGTGCATCTTGAATTATTTGGATTTATTATGAATATTTTAATAAATAAAGTTTCAATAACATAAAGGCAAGCATGCCGATGTACTGCAGCTGTGCAAAAACGTGCTCTGAAGTCACACTTGAGTGAGCAAGGACATTTCATTTTACAAACATGTCTTGCTTCGATTCCTCTGTCTTCGTTTCCTTTCTTTCCATCCTTTCCTTTAAGAGGGTGGAGTTAGGAAGCAAGGAATGTAAACTAGGACCCACAATTTCAGAAATGAGAAGCACCCTTTGTTTTGATTTCCGGTTTCCGGTGTTTGGTTTGTGGCATGGCATTTTTCTGTGTGAGTATGGAGCAATGTGAAACGATGAGGCAGTGTGTAGATAAATATTTTATTTAACTAATGTCAGTATTGTGTGTTAATTATAGGAATACAGTTTCTCTGCATTCTGAGGACGCATCAGTAATGCTGGTTCCATCGCGGGTATGTACATGTTTAAGATTTTTAATGCCATGAGATATTCCTTCTCCTATTATATTCAACATGATCATATGGGAGGTCGGCATGTTGTTTCCGATAGTTCCGATACACTAGGACTGGTGACACTATGCCAACTCACGAACCGCCGTCATGTCCTCACAGATATGTCTGCAACGGCTCCAGCTCAGTTGCTTTCCCCTGTGGCGCACCCAGAAGCGTGTCGCATCTGGATGTGCGTCACGTCAGCGGGGAACACCGTGGATCGAATCCTGTTGTGATGAGGGAGTAATCACGATTGCATAATCAGTGATGGCCACACTGCGGACATTGCATTTTCACATCTAACATTACATTTTTCATACACTAATGGTTAAGGCTAGGTATAGGTTTGGGTTGGGTTGTAGACTTTATAAAACAGTCATTCCTCATATGTGCCTGTACAGCAGAAAACAACTCACTTCACAGACATTACACCCAGAAAATGGTTCTCACATGTGACCATACGTCCAAGAACACTTACCGCTTTGGCCACATGGGGCAGTGTTCTGAATTTCGGTAAATATACGCCGATTTTAGATAAAGAAAAGTCGTCCTACTCTTTCCGATCTCACTGTGAGATCAGACTGTTATATTAGACTCATTGATTTTCTTTTTTTTACTTCATTTTCTTAACATGACGGATAGGCTTCTTCTACTCTGTATGCACACTGTGCTACATGCTCTGCTGTTTTGCCTCCACTCTTTTCATATATTTTTTTTGCTTGATAGTTCTGTTTTGTGGCCTGTTTTGTTAAACACTTGGGTAGTTTGTTTGTAATGTTTTGCACATTCACTTGGGTTTTTATTTCTCTAAATCAGATTTATTTATTTTATTTATTTTCATTGTTGCTTTTCTTCATGTTTTGTTTGATCGTTTGTTTTGGCCTGCATTTGAGATTGTGATAAACAAACTGCTATTTGAGTATTTTAATATTTTCTATTTTTAGTGTGCAGTGTGTCACTAATTTCTCTTGCCCTTTCTTTTGCAGTGTGTGTATGTGTGTCACTGGTGTGCTAGTGGTGTGAGTTGCTGACCCTGTGGTTTTGTAGCTTCTCCCTCTCAGATTTTGTAGAATCCTTGCATGCCACTGTTAACACTTTTGTCTTATTTAAATAAGCATTCTAATAAAGTACAGTTATAATGCTTTTATCCTTGGCTGTTTAAATAAAGTGTGAAGTTGTACTTGCAAGTCACATCACCATCCCCTTTTTTGGATATTACATTTATAATGAACCTGTGTTGTAATTACTGTAAGAAAACTATTTCCTTGGGCGTAATTCCCAAGGAGGCATAGTCTGCAACAAGATGTGGGCCTTATGACTGCCGGGTCATTATTATTATTATTATAAGGATTATTTATTTTATTTTTCTCCATTCCTCAATGGAGCTTTTTTTTTTAGTAGTTCCTTTTTTAAGTTACAAAGTAGTTTCCCCAAAACTGGTCTCCGTACAATGAAAGTGAATGGTGACTGGAGGCTGTCACTCTTCCAAACATCTCCTTTTGTGTTACACAGAAGAAAGTCATACTGGTTTGGAACAAGATGTAGTAAATGATGATGACAGAATTTTCATTTTTGGGTGAACTATACCTTGATTGCATTCTTATTCACACACATGCACGCATGCACACATACACACACACACGTACGTTTGTTGTTTTGTAATGTGCTATTACAATATTCCATTAGCAAATACTTGATAATGCATAGCTAATACAGAAACATCAACATTAGAACAGTTGCACTTTATGCTGCCTTGAATTTCCATTTTAAATTGGATATAGCCTATATTCCATATACATATTATAATTAGTAAATGTATATTTGAACTGAATAAAAAGCTGACATTTCCTTATCGCAGATCTGATGAGGGTAATAAGAAATATAATGCTTCTCTTGTGAAAAAATGACAAATAACATATTTTGTTTGGTATGAACCATAGTTATATTGATCAAACCATGATAATGATGAGGCATCAGTGGTTTTACCATGTGGTTACTATGATATGTGAAAAGCCAGAGACTTAGGCAAAAGTCTCAATTAAATCGCATTGCTATCTAGCGGAAACAAATGCAATCTCATTCATGATTCTACTTTTGTATGGGATTGATTATTCTCAGCATTCACACCTATGAAAATTTTATCAAGAACAAATAGCTATTTAAAGGGTTAATTTGGGGTTCATCCCAAAATGAACATTATCTCATAATTTACTCACCCTCATGCCATCCCAGATGTATATGTCTTTCTTTCATCTGCAGAACACAAAGATTTTAAAAAGAATATTTCAGCTCTGTAGGTCCATACAATGCAAGTGAATGGCAGCCGAAATTTTTTAAGCTCCAAGGGCAACATAAAAGTACTCCAGGGGCCGGTTGCACCAGCTATACGTACGTTACAACTTAGCCTAGTTGTGGTGTAAATGGGCACTAAGTCACAGTTACGCACTACTAAATATTTGAGCATTGCACCATTAAACTTAGGTAGGATGTAACCCTACGTATGAACTAAATATTTACGGAAGCCTCCGACCAGGAGTAACAGTTGAAATAAAAAAGCAGACTCACTTAATGATATCAATGAGCTCATGTTTTGGTTGACAGGCTTCAGTCCTCTCAACATGTAAATGATGATGTTGGCATTTACACTCGTTTACATTTACGGGAGAAAACATTATGTAAAAAAACTTACTTCAGCATGAAACCAATCTAAAGGTGCACTTTCCTGTGTACGGTGTCAAGTTTCAACATATACTAAATATATAAGGTATTAAAATGAATAAATGTCTATTTTTCCAGCCTGTTATATTAGTATTTATTTATTGTCCCTTATTCATTTTAGATACAGTTGTTGAATATTGTTATTTACATAAGCTAAATAGCCTATATCATGAATTAAATCTTGTTTTATTACGTATCATATTTTAATGGGGATATAATTTATTACAGCTGACAGTTACATGAGCAAACAATGTTTGAACATCAACTGTAACGAGATAAAACTGAAATTCATGACTTAACACTTCTGTGTACAAATTTGAAGGCTGCTTATTGGATCAATACACGTAAACATCATATTATGTGACTATGCATTACCTTACGTCCTAACTTACGTGAGAACTTACGCACAGCTGGTGCAACCCTACCCAGATGACTGGTGGTTAAATCCATATCTTCTGAAGTGATATGATAGGTGTGGGTGAGAAACAGATCAATAGTTAAGTCCATTTTCCTTCACTTTCACTTTGGCAGAGAGGAGGATTTATGACAAAAAAATGACTTAAATATTGTTCTGTTTCTCACCCACACCTATCATATCGCTTCTGAAGACATGTAATTAACCACTGAAGTTGCATGGATTACTTTTATGCTCCCTTTATGTGGATTTTGGAGCTTCAGCATTTTGGTACCCGTTCACTTGCATTGTGAGGATCTACATTGCACAAATATTCTACTAAACATCTTAATTTGTGTTCTGCAGAAGAAAGAAAATCAAATACATCTGGGATGTCAGGAGGGTGAGTAAATCATGAGAGAATTTTCATTTTCGGATGAACTATCCCATTAACACAACATATTATCAAGTTAAATGTCTTAGCCAAGAATGTCAAGCTAGTGAAATAATCTCATTTGCCGAAACTTGGGCTTCTTCAACAATATTTATCTTCTTCCTCACACACAGTAATGACTTTGGCAGGATGAGGCAGTTGCCTTCTTGCCTTCAGGTGAAGAACGACAGAGAACATGGAGTCCTGGCCTACAGCCAGCTCATGACAACATGGAAGAGCCGACATATCACCAGGCGAGAACAATTGAGCATTAGCATAATAAGCTAGCATATTGTTAATTTTTATGTGTGGCATTGTTGATGTTCCACAGCAACTAAACAAATTTAATTTCAGGGTGAGCTAACAGACTGCCTGAGCTTTGGGAAACCTTCAGGGTGAGAAAAACTTTGAGAAGAATACGTCCTCTGTGGCATTAACTCTTTTGCCTGATGGTATTTGCTAATTATGGCATTTCCTGAAAATAAAAGTAATAGGCTGGTGTCAATGCCTGAAGCTTATCAAGAAACATGCAGGCAGCCATAACTGGATGTTGCCTTTTTGTCTCCATTTTTTGTCTCCTCTTTTGAGGGAGAGGAAGAAAAAGTCTAGTACAAAACAAGAAAAAGACAAAGACAGGAGACTGGGTGAGATAAATGTTGGGCGAAGCGAAGACTGGGGATCCGAAATGATTAAGTCAATTTCGGATAGAATTAGCCTTTTGATTCAGGACGCTCTGTCTTGTAAAAAAGTGTAGCAATTAGCTAGTTGTTTTTGCTATCAGCTGATAGTGATGATTCTCATTAGCATGGCATGACCTCCTCTAATCTAGGCAGATGCAGACATGCGACTGGGTCTGATCAGAAGCTGGAGGTAGATGCAGGGGGTCTCTAATAAATGCGTCACCATGGAGTCCTTGACTCTGGTATGCAATTTTTCCTAGCTCTTATCTTTAGAAAATGCTGGGGTTTGCTGGTCCTTCCAAAGTTTGTCTCTTGCTTGCTTAGGCAATGTGGAAAAAGCCATTGAATGACTACTTGATATTATTTTTGTCTCCTACCAGTTCTGACAGAACCAATTATTTTTCTTTAACTGAATAAGAATGTGTCTTTCTTCATCGCCTAGTTTAAAGAATAGATGCATTTATTCAGGGTCTTCAAGGAAGATAAAAATGGAGACATCTTGCAGAACAATCAATAAAAATCTAAATTATACATTCTAAAATAGACCATAACTTTAGTAATATCTGCACGTTTCAGCTCTGAATACTTTGTAGATATAAGGAATAAATCTCTCAAGTTGGAAAAATCTACCACCATAAGCAATACATCAATGAATGCTTTGGGTGACAAGTTGCAATTAACCGTGAAGACAGTAGACATTTGTACGCATTTCATATCTCATTAAATATAGTTATTTATTTTACAGGGAAGGGTGTTTCGCAGAGGAAACCGAAGCTATTTAAACTGGAGTAAAAACCTAAACCTTAACGATATGTCAAATGTACCAGGACTCAGTACCAGGTAATGAATCATATATCTGGGAAACTAGAAACATCGCACAAGGCTCTATGTCATGCATCATGTCAATTTGGGATAATAAATAAATCACCTTGCCTCACTATTTGAGATTAATCCTTGGAATAAAAGAGATTTGTGACTGCAAGTGTCAAAGCCTTAAAGTGAATGGGTTGTGCCTACTAGAGGCTTTTTATGGAAATAAACATATTTAAATCTAATTGTATTTGTCAGTAAATACATTGAATAACTAGAAAATTAATGTGTATAACTTATTGGGAAAAAGTAACTGGTATTTTGGTGTAAATAAAAAAAATAAAAAAAAATGCATTATTTTATTCGTTCAAAAAATTAATGTGATTACGTAACACGTTACTTGCAGTTTTCATAGCCAGACTTTTGACCATTGAGATAAAGTCTGGTCCACTTTGCAACTTATTCTGGCCAAGAACCACCTATGGAAGAGACTGACCATGGGTGGGCCCAGGGGTAGGCTATGGGGCTTAAGCCCCATATGTTTTTTTAGTTTTTTTTGCAAAGCCCTGAATATTTTGACATCTAGTAGGGATTTCAAAAATGCCAGTACCAGTAAAATACCTGGTATCAAATCGATGCTAAAATATATTTTAATATGTAATATATAAGTAAAGACTTGGTTAAGACCAAATACAGACTTAATTCAGTACCCACTTGATGTCTTACTGGTGGCTGCTTTCCAGCACTCGTGTGTATTTGTGCACATGCAAGAGGAGCTTTCGCAACTCGAGATTGCGGCCATGTGTGTATAAATGGTAAAAATGTCTTGGTGAGATATTGAAAAGTGTGTTGACTTAGTTCATCCAGATTCAGTAAGTACCAAATATTTAGATACATAGCCTAACCTTTAAAACAAAGAGTGATATACAGATGTGCTTGAGGAATCTGCAAACTTCAAGTCATGAGCCAGATCATTTGCATTTTTTGCAAAACTCTTTTAAGACATAATGCCATGAACCTTGCAAACGTTAGAAAATCCAGCAATATTTTTGCTAGCACCTATTCTAGCCCATTTGCAGCCTAACAACTTCTAAACAAACTTAAAAACACTCAATGAATCTTGTACAATATGTGCTACCTTAAACTACGTAAAGCTGAAAGGGACAAAAAGAGTGCTTTAAATCATGTTTTAAAGTGTTAAAGCATGCAACGTCTGATCCAGTCCAGTAATTCGTTCTTCCTCAAAAGCGCTCATTGTATTAACCTGGTAACTTGTAAACACAAAAACGTGTAAACACAAAATGTGTAAAACGTGTTGCCGCTAAAAATGGCACACAAGAAATATTTGGCTTAAACATTAAGGACATCCATACTACTAACTATACAACGATTAAAACTCTCATAACCATCACATTGAATTGTATTGAACTGTATCTCTTAGAAGTGAGTTGCTTTCATTTTCTATTTGTAATCCTTTATTAAGGTGCCTGGCTCATGTTCAGACATAAACTGAATAGGTTTAAGGGCTCCATTCACTTCCGCTTTTAAAACTTGGTAGGCACACCATAGGTCTGGAGTGGTTTAAGCATCCGAGGGAATTACAGTGTCGTCTTCCACAATGAAAAATGCCTGAGAACCAATATGAGCAAAACAGGTCTCTAAGGCATAACCAGACCTATGACATATTCTCTTTTAGGCTCTGACAGACAGGTGTTAATACTCCCTTGAGAACCCTTAACTGAATCAAATATCCCCAGAGACTTTCATCAGATGTCTGCAGAAACTTTGAGACTGCACTGTGTCACTACGCCCAGCTTGAGGTCTGAGCACTGTAAAAGTGAAGGAGAAATGCTGTAAGATGCGAAACAGAAACGTGAGAATCACTGAGGACCAGCGTGAGAGAAACGACTAGTAAACGTCAGCTCCATCCAACAGAGCTGCACTAACGCTCTTGGCCTGCTCTGTGTGACACCTATTTAAAAAATCTGCTCTGCTGGTTAAAGAGGACTCCATGTCCTCTGGACAGCCATTGTGGTGATCTTGGAGTTGTGGTGTTCCTTCATCCACCTCGATTTTCCGTCCAAACCTCAGCCCAAACCAACAGCACAAAATGAGATATGATTGATCACTGCACTGCTACAATCATTTAATCTTTGTCTTCATGATTCCATTTTCGGATCATGTCATTAAGCGTGGCTCCAACAGGTCTCTCAAGACTTGCCAACAAAGATCAGTTCAGAGGCTGTGCATTCAACTACTCTCCAGCGGACCTCAACCAGAGATTGAATTGTGTACTTTGATGTGTTTACAAGTAACCACGAAGACAAAGATCCCAAATCTAGAGCGTAATTTTTGAGTTTCAGATGTTTTCAGCATAAACTGATTGATCTTTGACAGTTTGCTGGGATAGAAAGGCCCAAACCCAGCCTCTAGGCAATGATGGAACCATCTTGCACCAATTAACATCAAGAGGCTTCAGTCCATGTCATGAGCTAGCTAAACAAACAGTGATGTGTTTGATCACAGATGTAATGCTAAGTACAACCTCAAAATATCCTACAATGGAGTGTTTGCCTTGGCCATGCGCGTTGTCTCTACTAAGCAAGACAGTCAGAGCACTTCAAAGAATCTTGGCTTTTGTAGTTCCTGTATTCCTGGACCTTCAGATGTTTATCTGCCCTTCTGAATTCTTGAAACAATATAGCCATGGGCCAACAATGTGGTCTACTCTTTGTCTTAGACGATCCCTGTTGCAATCTTTGCCCAAACACTCCATTTCCAGGAGTTCATAATGAGTGCAGCCGTTTTTACACACTTCTGTTTGAGAATGACCACTCTTTTGAGTAAAAAGAAAAAAACATATCTCTCTTCCATAAAAGGTTTGATGAAAAGAAAACATCTTCAACTTTTGGACTCCAACTAGGTTTCCAGATGAGCCCGGGGGTCGAAGGTTGTAGATAAAGTACCAGGATGTGGCAGAGCCCTAACAAGAAGCTAGTTTCTAGAGTGAGCATGCCTCACCAGAGGGGGGCGGTGCGAGGAGGGCCATGCTGTTTCTTCTCTCCGGCGTACCAGCAAGCGGTCTCATTTTACACTAGTGAGTTATTACGCCGCAACTTTGTCCTCACTACCTCTGCAGTGTTTACAGACGCCGACTGGGCAAAATGCCAAGCCTGTTAAGTTACATCAAGGGGTGGAAAAAAGTTGGAAATTATTTGGAGGTTTCAAGAGGCATTGAGATTGGGATACAGAGGTCCAGTGGTGCCATTGTGACATAGCGTGTGCAGGTCATCGCTGCTATTACGTTAGTTGTTTGCGGATCTCTATTGGACGTCTTTTTTTTAGATGAGCCGAAGGTGATGAGCAATTTTTAGATTGACTGAGTTTAGAGGCGAGTGCTTATTTTTGTTCCGCTCCATGTCTTTTTTTCTTTCTCCGAATGGGAAAGGATGAAAGAGCCATCACACGTTGAGTATGACGCCCTTCCATTTCCCTGAAGTGCGCGCATTGATACGGCGCAAAAAATATTAGGCTAATTTATAGAAAGCACTAATACGATTACTTCAAGTGTGTCAGAACCTTAATAAGTGTGGAAATTGCCCTGTCAAATACGACCTAAGAGGGGGTCAATTACATGACTATGAGGGAAAATCTTCTACATTGTTTCTTTACATATAGTAATCTGCTTGGTTAACAGAGACACGGACAACTTCATTGCAATTCTAAAAAGTAGAGAAAATCGTAATGACAGTGACAACTTATTTTTGTGAATTAGGATAATACCAAGATTTGGAGGAGGGGCTTAGCTCATGTGTTCATGTAGATAGCCCATGCCATAATTTTTTATCACAAGGGTAACCTGCAAAATTGTTTTGATCCTTTTCTTCTCAAAAGCAAAGGTCCTTTGTAAATCTCCAAGTACATAATTTTTTCCCTAATTGTGTTTTTGGACATTACTGTAGATGTTAAACACAGGATTACAGCATATCAAGAGCATTATGCACTTGTGAGTGTGAGTATGTGATGGTGTGTGTTCTCTGTGAAGGCCTGATGGTCATGGAGTTAGTCAAGACTGAAGGAAGCTCAGTGAACCACTAGATGGAGTCAAACCCTAGTTAAGGACCACAGGGAAGTGGACATAGGAGCCTTGTGAAGGAGTTGTGACTAACAACCTGACTGTGCAGCACAGACTGTGACCACACTAAACCACACTTGCCCTCTGCTGACATTTTTACTGTATCATGTTTAGAAAAATTAATTGAATGTGTTGCAAGCATGTCAGATAATCTATAAATTGCATTTCTGGTTTATTAAAAAATAATATAAAGCAGAATAAATCAAATATATTTATTTAATAAAATAATAATAACAAAAATATATTCAATTATAAATAAACCTTAATTTATCGTAACATAATTATAATAAACATAATAATAATTATTATTATTATTATTGTTTTTATTATTATTATTGTTATTATTGTAATGCATATCTTACTGTATATTTATGTTATTTATTTAATATGGCCTTAAATTTCAAATTTACAGTCTGTATTTAAACAAAGCTGAGAAAATACACATGCAAAGATTTAATAAATATTATATCACATTTACTTGACATAAATCACAAAGAAGACTAGATGTCTTGGGCCTACTATGGCTTGTCATGTACATCAGTGTATTCAGGAGACACGAGAACAATTGTCAGAGAATCTACTGTTTGTAAAATAATGAAAACTACATGCTTGACTGCTTGACATGATAACTCCGATAACATGTGCCATATCCTAATGAAATGGAAAATTATAGCTGATATGATGACAGTAGCAAAGTGACATGCTATTTTGTTCCTCCTGGAATGCCTGTGTTTTTCATATTGCTGGATGCTCTACGCAATTCCAGGAACAGCACTATTTAAAGATGAATGCAATTAGGTGGTTTAAATACAGCCTTGTGATAAATTACAGATCATTTGTGGAATTGTAAGAGAATAAGTATTATAATATTCCTCTTTTTTTCTAAATAATATTGCTCAAAGGAGTACAGAGGATGCAGAATATGTTCAAAAGTCACATTACTTCTTGCTTAAAACTTCCTCTGTACAGAATGCACATAGCATCTCTGTCAACAGATGTCTGACGCCAATTTAAACAGCTAAAAATTACATACAGCTCTTGATATAGCGTTCTCATGCGAATTGCACCATTTAGCATTTTGCTGTTTTGACAGGTAATTGACTTAAGCCTTTGATAAAGTGAAACGTGTGTGTTGTTTTAGATTATGCATAGTTTAAGAAGCTCACATTTACATCGGCATGAATATTCATTAGTAAACAGCATTGGAGTGAACAACACCCAACAAATTCTGATGTAAAAGAGATGTTATGTTATGTACATCTTTAGAAACCTAGAGTTTTTAGGTCTTCAACCTCACAGAAAAAAATAAAAAATAAAAATAGACTACACTATACTATGGCTGCTATTGTTAATATAAAAAATTATGCAGTATCATCAGTATCAACAATCAGTACAACTTCAGTTAACAGCCTGGTTTCATGAACATTACATAACCGTAGAAACATTTTTGCAAAACAAAATTACGTGACTTATTACACTTGGCTGCAGTTTCCCAGTGAAATGTCCAATGGGGCACTAAAAGCGAGTGAAATCATGTTGTAATCAGACAAGGTTTTTAAGGTGAACATTACATGGAGGTTTAATGAGTAAAACGTACCTCTCTAATCTAGAACTTTTACCTAAACCTAACCAATAGTGTTTGAAAATAAAATAAGAGGTAGACACAAAAAAGACATCCCTACCCTAAACCAATGCCTAAACCTAACCGATAGTGGCCAAAAACAAAATGTGAAATGCAACACACACTTTCTGAAGCAACCACACCATTTCATGTTGCTTCTATGACACTCTGGTGTCGTGTGAGCTTGCTTGTTTGGCTGGGCTTGAACCGCAGCCTTTTGAGCCCAAGGTTCAACACTCTATCAGGTGAGCTAGCGCAGAAGCTAATCACATTGTAATAAGTGTGTAAATGTTGGTGGGTCTGGAATACAAGAATTAAAATGTTTTCAAATGATGTGTTATATTAAAAGTGTTTCTATATTATAGATAGCAGTGTGTGAGTAATAGAGTGAAATATATGTGTTTATAAAGTCATAATCAGTCGCTGTAGTCATGATTTGTGTGAAAGTGAAGACAGTGCAGTTGTTATAGCACCTCTCGTGTTCATTTCAGCAGGAAACTGTGGCGAGACGTAGAATGAGGCACGTTCAAATCAGTTTGCAAAAATTTAGCTATAGTAATGTTTATTCTGTGAGTCAGATAAACACCTTTTAGACATTTTAAAGGAATTGTTCTCCCAAAAAACATTCATAGTCATTTACTTGCCTTTTTGTCATTCCAAACCACAAAATGAGAATTTAGGGAGAAATTTGGGGACTGACTACTTCAGTCACACAGTATGCATTGTAGTCATACAGGTTTGGAAAAACAAAATAATGACAGCATTTAAATTTTTGGGTGAAACTACTATAACATAAAGTCAGTTAAAACTTTGCTGGAAAGTTTCTGCATTCTAGCTTCACTCTTTCAAATAATTTTCTCTTAGGTCAAAAACATGAACATAGATCCCAGACTCTGTTTAGTCATTCACTTACGGTATTGTCTAATATGACCTAAAAGGCCTGAGTATGTAAAGCTTTAGACAGCTGAGCTGATTAAAAACTTGCCTTTTGAACATTAATTTATTCCAAGCCATCATTTCGTCAGGGACACAATTGTTTCGTTTGAGATCCCACCCCCCCTTCCCTACCATCACCCTTAGATGGATGTAGGCCTAATTCTGCCTCCTTTAAGAGAAGCTCTTTAGTCTTGTGAAATATGATTAATCTGATTAGTCATTCAGGCCGGTCTGTCTTTATGCTTACATTAACTAGCACAAAGAGCCCCCCTACAGGTTAAAGTTTAAATGTGGATTACCAGATAAAGCCAGCCCTGATTAGGTTACTAAGGGCCATGCAAGACCGCGAGAGAAAGAGAGGGGAAAAAATAGATATGCTACAGCACTAATTTCACAAACATCTTCATTTTTATTTTTGTCTTTTCTTCTGTTGTTTTCCGCTATAATTCCATATAGTGACATTCACTTGGATATCAGTTTTAGACAAAAATCTATCAGCAATTATGCAAATGGCTAAAGGGTTACACACAATACTTTATGGAAATTGAAGGCACGGGGAAACGCTCTGATTAAGGGCAGATGGTAACAGTGCTATAAGGCAGTGGTTACAGTGAGTGGGCGCTAATTAAAAAAAATATATATATATTTTATTTGCTATCAATGTTATAAATGTTTTTTTTTTTTTTTTATCTATCAAACCCTCATGGACACACAGATTACATTTCTATGAATTTGACACTAAATATTTTCTTCTCGGACAGCCTTATTTTTCACCGACCCATTTACGAATATATCCATGCTTCTTTGAATGATTCCTAAAAAGAGGCTTTGCACAGAATGTATGATTAAAGGTCATGTAAACAAGCTTGTGATCAGATAACATAGAAATTACAATATGTTTCCTGAATACAAAATAATAAAATTCTAGGGAAGTAAAAAACCGAACACAAGCAATTAAAATAATCTTTGAGATGTTTGATACATTTTAAAAGCACTATTTCACCCAAGAACTGTGACTATTGCATATCATACACAAGCCTTCAAAGGGCTGCTATGCCAAACCTGAATTCTCTTCATGGTTCCAGCGTGCCAAAACGAACAAAGGGTCCCTGGGTGCTGACAATTAATAATATTAAAGCTGTGTAGAGGCACAGGCATCTGTTGTGTCCAGCTTAGATAAGAGGGGATGTTAGTTTATCAACCTGGCCTGCACTAACCAAGGGTGGTGGAAATTATTTGCCCAATGGATTACGTGCTAAAATCTCGTTGGAGGCGGCACACCAACCTGAACGTTGGGACACAAAATCCACAGACATAAATCTGAGCTTCCATCTATGGACCCACCTGGTAACAACAGCACTTCTAGCAAGAACCCATCCCCAATGGCCACCGATGCCTGCCCTAATACCACCGTCTGGGACTTTGATATGACCATGTGTATTGTTGTCTTTTCTCTATCGTCCACCCTGTCATCCTGACGTCCCTCTCCCGGGTACAGCTAGACAGGGGATGAGAAAGAGGGTCCCATTTATTTCTGCTAATTGTCCCTCCTTTGTAATGGATGGCTTTCTTATTGTGCCATTTTGGCATTTGAAAAATGTTCTGTGAAGCAGAAGAAATTGCCAGTTTCCATATCATACAAATCTGCCACTCACATATCCAGCAAATCAATTTGGAAACTCTCTGCTCTGTAACGCTAAATCTTTATTCAATCTTCAGCGCAAATCAAGATGTTACTTCAAAAAAGCATGAACCAGAAATAAAATATCATATGACACATGTGGCAAGCGCCCCACTTTGTCACACAGATGCCAGGTTCCAGCTAGACACTACATTTGACAAGTGAATGGGCCATTTTGTTAGACGGGATGGCCAAACTTGTTCCTTTTGAAGCACATGAACTCTAAGAAAGCAGCTGAATATAACTTTAGGTGTATTATATGGTTATATAGCTGTCATTTTTATAAAGACAAGAAATATAAACATAAAGACAGATAAAATACATGTAAAATGATCATCCCTTTATAAAAACATCAAAGACTTGACAAATCAGATCTTGCGTTGTAAAAAGCATTGCAATGGGTTCTGTGCCAATGGCTTAAAGTTTGCGAAAGGAGAAGGAACCAAGATTGTGATTATTGTATCAGTGCCATATATTACTTGTTTTCCTAACCTTATTTGGCACTGTACTGCCAGTAGTATTGCGTGAAAAGTTATTTATGTACTATATAAACTGCACTTTGCAGAAAATCAGAATAAATTTCAGTATGGCAAAAAAAAAAAAAAAAAAAAATCTGAACATATGGCATAGAAAATAATGCTGTGCATTGTTTGTCACTCATATGTTACACACCAAACACACACACACCCACACAGCTCTGATTCGTTAATGTCATTTAAGAAGAGTTAAACATTTCTCATTGACTGCATCTCTTCGCTGATCAAAATATTTTGATGCAAAGCGTGTCGAAAACAAAAACCTACAAAACGTTGCCTGACAAACAAAGATGGGGTGTCAAGACTAGAAAGAAGCCAAAAACTTTCATCTTAAAGGCTTCATTCTCTGAAGCTCCTTTTATCCTTTCTTTTCGGATTACGGCATGTCTCGAAGCCTCTCAGAAGGGCCCCCGTTCTTATTAAATTAATTCTGGGTGAAATGGACACAACTTGAATGGAATCATTAAACTTTGCTAGTTATAAGAATGCGTCAGAGCCTCTGCAAGATGAAAAGTGATGCGGTTTCATGCTCCTCAAAAACATTTAATATGCCATGAAAAGATATGACATCAATCCTTGCAAAAACACAGGGGCAAAATGAATGATGCCATTGTGACTCCAAACATCAATCATGCCCAATACCCTGGAAAACAGTGGAGTTTTGTTTGCATTTCAGAGGTGACAAACAACATTAGTGACTGGCTTAACATTGTCAATTCCATTACTCAAGACCTGAAGCAAATCAGAATTAAACTGTGGCCCGGTTGCTAGGCAGCTGAGTTCTCTTGACATGGTGGTTAGTTTTTCTTTCATTGCTTGACAAGAGCCAAGTGAAAAGAGTTTTGAAAAAGTTGCTAAAAGCGCCAAGAGGAGGGGGATAATTGGTGCCACTGGATTGTAAGGTGTCTCTTGTGTGGAAACAGACTGTGGAGAAGAGAGAGAGAGAGCAAGCCCAACGAACGATAATAAAAAATCAACTCTTGTACATTGTAACGCTGAGGCAGGCAAACAAGAGCGATATGAAGATGATGTTTTGGAGAACAAAAGTGCAGTTTAATTAGGTCTCAATAAAACAAATACAAGAACCAAACGGAAAGACAAGACTCAACTATGACTTGACTGTGACTTGACTATGACTAAAACAATGAACAAGACCATGAATGCAACATAACGAGATCAATACATGACGAGAGACATAGGCAAACATGAAGGCTTAAATACAGAGACTGGGGCAAACAAGATAACAAAACAACCAATGACAAGACTGAACTGATAACAAGATAACACATTTAAACATGACATATCCCCCCCTCAAGGGCGGCTCCCGATGGCTAAACATAAAAAAAAAAAAAACTAACAAGAGTTCAATCAGGAGCTGGGGGGGTGAGGTCCTTGAGGCATGGCCTGGCGAGACAGGGCGTGGAGCATGACCTGGTAAGACAGGATGTGGAGCATGGCCTGGCGAGACAGGGAGTGATGCAGGAGACAAGTGCGGAGCCAGTGGCCAGAGAAGTGGCTCCAGGAAGGGAGCATGGTCTGGCAGTTTGGATGCCGGCTCCAGGAAGGTAGCGGGGTCCGGCGGTTTGGGGGGTGACCACAGGGCAGGGGCAGGGGCAGGGACAGGGTCAGGAGGCCTGGGAGGTGGCCACAGAGCAGAGACAGCGTCCTGGACTGCAGACACTGGACAGGGTTCAGGAGGGAGTGGCTCAGAGGGCAGAGCCATGGAAGTCTCAGGGATTGGCTACAACAGGGGAATAGTCTTAGTGGCTGTGAGCACAGGCAGTGGCAGGGTAACAATCTCCATGGTTGTGAGTACAGACAGTGATGAGGGAACAACCTCCGTGGTCATGGGCACTTGCATTGACGAGGGAACAGCCTTTGTGGCTGTGAGTACAGGAAGGGACAGGGGGACAATCTCTGTGGTCATGGACACAGGCAGTGACAGGGGAACAGCCTCCGTGGCCTTGAACACTGGCAGTGATGGGAACGACCTCCGTGGTCGTGAGCATGGGCAGTGACTGGGGAATGACCTCCATGGTCATGAGCTTGGGCAGTGACTGGGGAACGACCTCCATGGTCGTGAACATGGGCAGTGACTAGGGAATGACCTCCATCATCGTGAACACAGGCAGTGATTGGGGAACGACCTCCGTGGTCGGAAGCACAGGCAGTGACTGGGGAACAACCTCTGTGGTTGGGAGCACGGACAGTGACTGGAGAATGACCTCCATGATTGGTAGCACGGGCAATGACTGGGGAATGACCTCCATGATTGGGAGCACTGCTGTGGCAGGCTCTGAGGGTGGAGCCGTGGCAGGCTCTGAGGGTGGAGCTGTGGCGACTTGGCATGACAGGATAGGCGTGCCAACTTGACAAGGCCGACATGGTAACATGGCAAGGCAGGTCCGCTCGACTACGCATGGCAGGTGTGGTGGCTTGGCTTGGCATAGCAGGTGGGACAGAATGGCATGATGAGACAGACTTGGCTACATGGCATGACGTAGATGATGTGGCAACATGGCAAGGCAGGGCCTCTTGACTAGGCATGGCAGTCGTGGCAACATGGCATGAAGAGATAGGAATGGCAGGTGTGGCAACATGGCATGACGTGGCAGACATGGCAACATGGCATGATGAGGCAGACGTGATGGCCAAGGCTTCAGGCGCTGGCCCTGGGACGGACAAGGCTTGCAACGCTGGCTTTGGGACAGACACGTCTTCAAACGCTGGCTCTGGGATGGACACGGCTTCAAACGCTGGCCCTGGGACGGACGAGGCTTCAGGCTCATGGATCGTGCCAGGCGTGGACGCTGGCTCGTGGATCGTGGACGCTGGTTTGTGGACCGTGGCAGACGACACATATGTGGCAGCCTTTGTGGGATTGCTGAGTCCCTCATCAGCCACTGCCACAGTGAAAGATGAACCGCTCAGCACCAGGGCATAGTCCATGAACTGAGCCAGAGTCCATTGAATTTAAGGCCACACTTTGAGGGCAATGTCATTAAAGTCCACCAGAGTGACACAGTCCGCAAAACTCAGCCACGTAGTCCTCAAGGGGATGATTCCCCTGGCATAACTGCAGAACTTTAACTGCTGGGTTCATAGTGCGGTAGAGTATTCGGTAACATCATGTTAGTCTTCATGCTATTAGTCAAGTCAAGTCAAGTCCATGTTTATGTTGCTTTGTTTTGATAATTTCATGCTGGGATTTCATGTTTGGATTTCACCAAACTACACTTGGGTTCTCGCATCATCATCGTCCTCGTCCATTCCTGTGTTCAGCCTGTCCTGCGTTCAGCCTGTCCTGCCTGCTCTGTAACTTTACATACACAAACTTGACCTGGAAACCTGGATTAAATGGTCTTCAATAATTCTTTCAGAGACTGCATTCCCTGTCTCGCTCCCAAAAATACAGTGTAATAACTTCAAATGACAGGTGAGATGTTGTATGACCCCAGACAAGGCAATGAGTGGTAAAAAAACAAAGAGTGCAAGTTTTCGCCTCATATTCTGATTTGCAAGCGGTCATTCCATTGATTTGAGTTTTCAAAGAAGGTCTTTTAGTATGTCGCACAATTTGTGCTTGCCCATGCAAAACTCACCTTGTTGCTATGTGGTTGCTTAATATTATCAGAGCCACCCTAAATTCTCTATGGCACTTTTGTCCCTAGACATGGCTCCTTGAATGTAAATATATGGGATCGTTTCAACTGTTATACCATCCACAACAAAAATCTTAACACAAATGTACAGGACAAATTACATGCCAAAGCTTAATATTTAGGGTTAGAGATTTGTTCAATAGTAAAAGTGAATCTTCCTTAGATTGTCTTCCTCAGACTCAAGACTAAAGAGTAAACCTAATTATGATCAACTTTTGTGCTAAAAATACATTAGCTTTAAAGCCAAGGGTATTCCCCCAGAAACATAAAGCAGTCCCAAAAACTTCCCAAAAAATATGTAAACCCTGTCTAAGAGAGAACCAATTAATGCTGGATTAAGACTCATGCTTATTTACAGTCAATTTTGTGCTCTTTCCTGCCCATGACTTCCTCCATGGAAGAAAGAATGGAGGAAGAGAGGGAGAGGAATAGGGAGAGAATGAGAGAAAAAAACCTGAGGGAGGGGACCCGAGAGAGGGAATGGGGGGTTGTTTAGATGCAAGAGGTGTAGTGAGGTGGCTGGCTCCATTGTGTGGACACCACCCCTCTCATTATACCCTCTCAATCAGCAGTCCTGCTCACAGGAAGCCCCTGGAAAGCCCATCTGCCATGGTTAATCTGCAGGCAAAGTCGTGGCTACACCATCTAAGGCCCTGCTACCCTCAGCTGTATTATTCTCCTGCTCCGCCACTGCGCCAGGGATCAACCAAAGCCCATTAAAGTAAATAATAGCTAGAAATGACAGGCTTAGTGCGGATTGGGGAGGAAGTTGAAGACCAGTTTGAACTGTGAGCTCTGATTAATAGAGAATAGCATTTGGAAGTAGGGGAAGAAAGATAAAGGCAAAAAGAGAGAGGGAAGGTGGGTAGGAAAGTGCAAATTATCTCAGCTCTGATGATTTCTCAACCTCTAGGTTGTTGGGATTTCTATTACCTTATAGGCATAAATCAACCACAAGATACTCTTACTTTCAATACACTAACCTTTTTATGAAGTACCTGTACCAACATCCATGCATATCAGTTTGTGTACCCATTTGCTTAGGTATAGAATCTTAAGAAAAGAGCAAAAGCTACAGGATCCAATCTTCTTTACAGATAACATCAAGGTCACCCATGTATAGTCATACTTTATACTTACCATAATCTTCATAGGATATGAGCATATAAAAATTTATGGATAAACCTTACTTTCAAAAAGCTATCCCTGTTTTATGATCTATTGTATTGTACCTGTTTTTATGCATGTCTGCTTGTGTATGTATACATTTGTTTTGAGATGTTATAGGGTTCTGATTTCTGGCCCCAAAAGCGAAGCCTCAAAACCATTGGTAGAATCTTTGAAAAGAGGAAAAACTACAGGATCCAATCTTTCTTACAGATAGCATCAAGGTCACCCACATGTAGTACTTTATACAAAAGTAGTACCTAATCTTCACAGAACCATTTCAGAGGTCTTATGGTTTTTCCATAAATTGTGAAATATTTATCTCCAGCACCAAATGATTCCCTGAGCTCTAACCCAAAAAGGAAACGTGCTAACTGTGCTTTCATTAGATTGTAGGGGTACGTGTCAGGCACCTATTAGACATAAAGGCATAGCCAACCCAATCTCATGACAAGTCATAATCCAGAACGAGTTGCAAAATCGTAAGTCACCTCATACAAAAATAAATTGTATTAATATAGAGAAACTTACCGAACAATGTCATTAAGTTTAACCCTAACCCAAACCTAAACCTAACAATAAAATATAACCTCTTACCCAAACCCTTACATAATACTGATTTTAATAGGAAAATCACTGTTATGTACCATACTGGAAGAAAGAGAATTGTCAAGGTTTTGAATAAGAGTTCTTAAGATTTTGACCCCTAACCATAAGGGTCTAACCCCTTATCCAAACCTCATTCATACAAATTGGTTTGATTAGTCTTATGATTTTACTATCTTATTCAAATTATTATGAGCTGTCATGAAATTATGTACAGTAGGCATAGCTCGTAGAAGAGACACATATTATGAATATGAAATGCAAAGATAAGCAAAAAAAAAAAATTTGGATTTTAGATTCACATCAATTGAATTCTAACCAAATACTCAACTACAAATAACCTAAAAGCACAAACCAGTTTGGACTGCATTGAGTTGTCACAGTCCTTCAAAATAGCTTGAAATAGGGGCCTGGGCAGCTCAGTGGTAAAAGACACTGGCTACCACACCTGGAGTTCGCTAGCTCGCTAGTTCAAATCCCAGGGCATGCTGAGTGATTCCAGCCAGGCTTCCTAAGCAACCAAATTGGCCTGGTTGCTAGGGATGTTAGAGTCACATGGGGTAACCTCCTCGTGGTTGCTATAATGTGGTTCGTTCTCGGTGGGGCGCGTGGTGAGTTGAGCATGGATGCCGTGGTGGATGGCATGAAGCCTCCTCGCGTGCAATGTCTCGTGATAAGATGCGCGGGTTGACGGTCTCAGACGCGGAGGCAACTGGGATTCATCCTCTGCCACCCAGATTGAGGCAAATCACTACGCGACCATGAGGACTTAAAAGCACATTAGGAATTGGGCATTCCAAATTAGGGAGAAAAGGGCAAAAATCACCCCCCCCCCCAAAAAAAAAAAAACATATCTTGAAATGTATTAGTCATCCATCAATACAGTATACTGTAGTAATAGTAATTACTACTATAGCTATATTGAACATTCTTTTATCTGGTATTTCAAACCAAAAAATATGACAGTGTGATTTCTATATTGGGAGTTTTTATGTTTTACTAGAGATATATTGTAAAGGATGTTACTATGTAGTAATTATATCATTAAATGTACCATAGACAGTGCGCAAGTACTAGAACACTGTGAAACTAAATGCAGCTTTATAGTTAATCACACTCTTCTGCCGAATTCCCTTGCCTTCATGACAAGCTGCCTGACAAAACTGTGGAGTCTGACTTGTTTATGGTCATACATGAGGTTTGCTTGCTTGTGCTTGAGTGTAACCGGATGAATTAATACGACCTGTCATCTGGCCGACGTTGGAGTCTGTTTCCACAAGATTATGTCAAGCAGCTCCACCTCTGCCTAACAACGGTTAAAAATTGCTTATACATCTGTGAATGAATAGGAATGCTAACAGGAAACAAAGACTAAGGCAAATGGTTAGTGACTGAGAAAGCGTCTGATTGGCTGTTCACCTTTTGGCCTGTTCCATGAAGAGTAGATTATGTTAATGTCATGGAGATAATGCTCAATATGATGTAGATACACCTCACAATGGTGTGTACTATTTAAGGTCTCTTGGTTTTCAAGTGAACAATGTGGGACAAGAAGAGGCTGAGGAACAAAAGATTGTGTGGAGGGGTTAGGGAGGGGAAAACAAGACAATTTTGTGCTTTGAGACATAATGAAGTATTTAAGGTCTCCAGAATGTAATACTGACAGAAGTGTAAAAATATATATTTATATAAAAAAACAAAAAACAAAAAAAAAAAAACATAGGATTTCACCAGGTCTCAGGAGAAGCACTTACATTGAGAAGTGTTTAATGGTATCGATTTTTATTGTTCAATGAACTGTGTGAAGTTTTTGACAGGCTTATTGAACTGTTTCCAAAAAAAGTGTTGTGGAAGTTGACTGTTTGGGGCACTTCCTTTTTAATATCAGGGAAGAAGTACAGTTAAATACACAACACAGGAAAGTAAAGCTCAAAGTTCTCAAATTTTAATTATAATAAAAAGCTTTCTGAATTGCTAATGGGGCAAAAACAATACTGGTGTTGACAAGCCTTTGACATGATTTGCACGTTTTCCTTTAGGATGTGGCATCTGCCAATTTCCTACTCAGAGATCCACATAAAGCACGGCTGTTGGTGATCTTGTAAAGATTCCTGAGGGATTCCTATTCCCCTGGCTGTCAGACATGCGAGGACTTTGTTGGCCAGTAGAGGCCTCCCATGCCTTGTGCAACTTTTCCGCATTCTCTTGACATGTTTGAGACTAACAAATGGATGCCTGAAGCCATAGTGTTTGTATGATGGCACTCACAACACAATGTCTTAGGAATGCCAAGAAGGTCTTGATCAGGTACGTAGATGCCTGGTATGACAACATAAGTGTAGTTACAGTTACATTACATTCACACATTTGGCAGATGCTTTTATCAAAAACCAACTTGCATTGCATTGAAGGTACACATTCTATCAGTTGGTATGTTCCCTGGGAATTGAACCCATGACTTTGGCATTGCAAGTGCAACGTTTTATCAGTTGAACTATAGGAACAAGAACTTCAGACTAGACAAAAATAATCAATTGCATTGATCAAAACCTTTGTTCAAAGAGCAAAGAGCATAAAATACATGAAACCAGTGCATGTTGCTACTTACCAAAGCCATTAAAACAGATTGAGCATTAAGGAACAGCGTTTATCTTTCATATCTGCACATCCATTCCATCTTTCCCAAAGCCCACACAAGAATCGCATGCATCTGTGCCAGCATGTATCACCAGGTCTGTTTCCCTTCCTGACCAAGTCTCTTCTGTGATTTCTATATCCGTTGTCATGGCGACACAGCAACAGGGAGGAAAATGGCAGACTAACCTCTGGCATTCAGCGCAGACCAGGCCAGGCCTGAGGGCAAGGGGGGATTTCAGCCATGGGCTCCAGGACCCTGCTGGGTTTCCCAGCCCTCAATCAAATTCTTTTGACCTCGGAGAAAAATTAGAACATTCTAAAACCCTCCGCTACAATTTTAGTGAAATTAATTTCCCAAATCTTTGCATTGACTCGTACCAGCCGCTTTTCAAGAACAGTCAGATGAAATACTTAAAGTGGGGCCTTGCATATGCTTCCAGAAAGACCTCCAATGATTTACATTCTGCACAGTAAACCCTCAAAGAGGCGATCGCATGACAAAGAGGCTGTTTCTTGCCTAATTTGGGAGCAATGAAAGGCCCTTCATTCCGAGATCCAACGTTACTTTAAGGGAGCAGTCGTTTTTGTACAAAACGTGCCACACACACCTGATTGCTCTTGAGTGTTGAATAGAACATAAGGGAGGGATTTTCATGACAATCTCACAATACAGACGAACTGTATTATCACCCCAACTGCAAGGCACCAATGCTGCCGTAATGAAGACATACACGTTATTAAAATCAAATCCGGAGTCTTTGGCGTGGCTTGTCTAATGATGAGCGAAACAGCTCGGCTGTCATACGGGGGGAGAATGAGAAAGCAATAGACGGAAGACAGAGAAGATTTTTCCCTTCATTTGGCACCATGCCCAGATCTCATTCAAGCAGAACTCTTCCCACAGCAAACTTCTGTCCTGCCAATTAAAGGACAGATCTGCCTTCGCCTTCCTTATTGCAAGAGGATATTTCAAACTATATTTGTTTTTTTGACAATACAATATTTGGATTAACATGTTGATTTGACTTTCATACTGATTTGCGTAAAAAAATCTGCCAATACTTTCAGAAGTCATACATTTACACAAACAAATCAACTAGAAGTACTGTCTATAACACGTCTTATTGATTTAAATTAGCGATGGGTTTGTCTGCTGCATTTGTGCTGGGTTTGATCGATCTGTGGGAAAATAAATATCTGTTCGCTCAAAGCGCTGTGTTTAGTATTGTTTCCTGCCCCCCTACGGAGCGAGTGTAAAATCTAATAAAAGAGATCTGAGAGAAGCCGCTTTGATCAGGGTTTCTTCCAATAAGAAAGATCACATGGGACTGAATGAGGAAGTCTTAGAGGACTATAATACTAATGTGAACAGGATCTTGCTTTTAAAGTATAAAATGGATCCATGCAACGTATTTTATCAATGCTATCTCTTTATCTTTTTATCTCTCTGTAGCTATGAGCATCATACATTTAAAACTGCTGCAGTAAAAATTACAAAAACACAAGGCAACATTTGATTTTCTAATAAGGTGTATGGGTCATTGTGCAGTACTATAAATTCTGTAGCTAACATATTGTGCTCTGGCACTTAAATTTTCTTACTTATAACTTTTAATGTTAACAATGGCAAGAAAATTAACAGGATAAATTAAAGAGCTAAAGTTAGCAATTGCACAGTTAGGGATTGAGAGATAGCTTACATGAGTATGTCAACTTTAAGATAATTTGGATATATTTTAACCATGTTTTGAAAATGTTGTATTGCTATACTTATTTCTGTAATTTTATCAAATATGATGAACCTTTTTTTAGAGTGAAACAAACCAACTAATGCCGTGTTCCAGGTAAAGTCAGAAGTGGGAATACCTGAATTTTCCTACTTCTGATCTCAATGCGTTCCAGTCAACCACCCATCACGGTCATAAGTACACCTATCAAATATAATGACATGCACAGTCTTCCAGATACTAGCTAGCTGGCTATCTAGTAGCTATATAACAAGTATTTGCTGTAGCTTTTTAAAACACATAGGTATTGATTGATACACAAAACATTCTGAATATTATGTTCATAAGTATATTGCATGTTCATACATTTTGTGTGGTGAAAATACTTTTAGTTATTAATACATTAGTTCCACATAATGCTCGTTGGTCACCATCTTGGAAATGATGTCAAATGACGCTTCTCACTGAGCTCGGGTTGATTGATCTTCCTCAACCTTACAAGTCAGATGTTGAACTTCGAGTGCCATTCCAGTCATTATTTTTAAGGAGGTGGAAAAATTCTGAGATCCGAGTTTTCGAGGAATGCACAATTATATCACATAATTCATAAATCCATTGTTAATTCTTACTGATGTTTGTACTGTTGTTTTATTCACCAAAAATAATGTCACTTCCTGGTGAAGGATGTCATTGAGGAACTAGCTTTTGTTACTTATTACAAAAGACTAATAGGACAGAAAGTGATATTGAGGAGATAGGGAAAACCTTTAAATGTGATTACCAATTAAAACAAAATTCACAAGAAAATGGTTAGAGAAAGGAAAACAATTAAGAGACATTTGGAATATTACTTATATATATATATATATATATATATATTAAGTTAGTGCACAGACAATATGGTATTGTGATGAAAGAAAGTTAATTAAAATTACTTTAAAAATACTGATATTAATAGTTTATCCAATATATAAGCATGTTTATGAAATGTCTAAAAAAATCTGTATTTTTGTGTGCTTCTTTAGATAGTTTACACTTGTCTGTTTTTTTAACACAGCACATCTTTTATCTCCATGCACGTTTCCCCTGATGCAGAACCAAATGTATCAAATTCATTCGAAGTGAGTTGACTAAAAGAAGTGAGATTCCTTGGAGGCAGTGTTGAGAGCTGCTAACCGTCAATGCTGTTTTTATTATGGTTAACAAATCTAACAGTGTAGATCTGTAACTTCACACCCCAGATGCTTCTAGAATGCTTAAAGTTTCAAAGTGTCTGTACACTCTCTGACTTGAAAAATATTACGCCGTATGCTGTAGAAGCTCAGAGCACTTTTTAAACACTTTCTGAGCAATGATACCACAGTTTATCTTAAAGGAATATTTCGAGTTAAATACAAATGAAACTATTGAGAGCATCTGTGGTGTGCTGTCGATTGCCACAGACAATAATTTTGACTCATACCTCACTTTTTTAGTCGATTTTTCATCCACTAACAATGGAATTCTATGGGTAAGAGTACAATGTTCAAGGCATCCTCAATAAACATGCCTTAAAGTTGAAATGTTTAATTTGTTGATGAAGCCCAATACAGTATGCAGACAATTATAAGTAAATAAACATTTGGTAGGTAGCTACATTGGCTGGACCAATGGCATGAGTTTGGCACGTACTATTTTTTTGCCTAACCAATAGTATACATGGGTAGTATTTAAAAAAAAATTAAATAAAATAAGGGGCCGTTGAAAGGCTGTTTGAAAACTATTATTTTTATGATCCTATTTGGTGTAGAGGCACAGAAATTTCACACTTCACCTTTAAAAATTTCCTCCGATTACAATTCTAGATCATCCCTTACAAAAAACCTAAACTTGCAGCAAATTTGCCTCAAGTTTTCTGCTCATTATTTTCACATGCAAATGAGCTTGTGATTCGCTGCAAATGTTTGCCCGAAGTTTGCAGCTCTTCACTGCTAGTGGTGAACCTCCAGTAAACTTTTGGCAACAATGGTCAATTTGCCGCAAGTTTACAGCAAAGCTCATTTGCATGTGAAAATGATCAGTGGCGAATTTGCGGCAAGTTTGTGGCAAATTTGCCATGAACTCTCAAATTTTGTAAGGGATTCCAAATTCTGCATTGTTGTTGGCAGTAGAAAAGATTACAGTATCTTGATCATGCACCACATATTGCATCAAATAAAAAATACAACCTTTACATTGGGCTGAAATACAATTTTCAAAAGTGCTTTCATACCCAAGGTTTTAGAGTAGTAGGAGCAGAAGGTGGTGTCTGTAATGTGGCATAATAATTGATTGTAATGCCCTGACCCAGGGGCTGGTTTGCCATGGTCAGTATTATGCAGCGCTCTTGTCATGGTTCAGAGGAGCAGGTCCAATGCTGATTTGCTCTCTTGAGATGACATTCATGCTGCATTATTACAGCAGAACTCAGTGACTGTAGCGTGAGTCACCTCCACCCTGTCAAGCCATGAACAAAGAAGTGTATGACAAGGAGAAAAAAGATATGGCAAGAAGTGAAATTATAAGATCCATCAATGATAATTGATTAGAAACTATTGCATCTGCGATGACAGCACACGGAATATGCTGGTTATACTTAGTACATTTTGTAGTTTGATAGCATGTTGCGCTGTATGTGAGTAAACACATGGGCATACACACCAAAAATCATTCCAGACTGTTAAAAAAAGTATAGAGGGTAAATTTCCACCTTTAAAATGTCCTTAGTGGCCAACCTGATCTCACGCAATTAAAAAAAAAAAAAAAAAAAAAAAAAGGATTTTTATTGCTTGTTCAATTTACTTAATTAAAATAAACTAAAGCAGATCTATCACAGTTCTACAACATTTTGTCAAAACTTGATTTTATTGCATTATTTCCATTAAAATTTGTAAAGTGGAAGTTTACTTAATCTATGTGATTAGGAAATACATGAATGCTTTTTTGTGGTGTAAATGTTGCATTGATGAAGCTGTACAGTGGATTTCCATTTCCCAGCATGCTTTGCATGGGATGGGATAGGAAGAAAAATGGTTTGATGTTCTGTTACATTGGTAGTTAAAAAGAGTATCTGTTATGTTGGAGTTTCTGGGATTACCATTGTGGTGAAGAATGGCACTTGTGCTTAGGTTGTGGGTGGACTTTCACTTTCAAGTGATACTTGATTGGAGTGCTCACAGTGCAACAGTTTCACTGTCCTTACACTTGCACACCTGGCATATGCCAATGATTAATAAAATAAATTAAGCTGGTCCAACATAATAACATTTATTAAATAAACCTAAGTAAATCGAGTTTGACAAACCTAATGGGATATTTCACCAAAAAATGAAAATTCTCTCATCATTTACACACCCTCATGCCATCCCAGATGTGTTAAGACTTTCTTTCTTCTGTAGAACACAAGTTATAATTTTTTGAAGAATATTTCAGCTCTCTAGGTCCTCACAATGCAAGTGAATGGGTGCCAACATTTTGACACTCCAAAAAGTACATAAAGGCATCATAAAAGTAATCCATGCAATTCTAGTGTTTTAATCCATATTTTCAGAAGTGATGTGATAGGTGTGGGTGAGAAACATATCAATATTTACATCATTTTTTGCTTGAAATTCTTCTCCCTGCCCAGTAGGGGGCGATATGCATAAAGAATGTGAATCACCGACAATACAAGAAGAATGTGAAAGTTATCTGTTTCTCACCCACACCTATCATATCGCTTCTGAAGACATTGATTTAACCACTGGCATCTAATGGATTACCTTTATGCTGACTTAAGTGATTATTGGAGCTTTAAAATTTTGAACTGTTCCTTTAATGAAGTTGAAGTTGAAACTACGATAGTACATAAATCTTAAGACTTACATTGAGTGCATGTTGTAATAATAGTACAAGATGGCGTAATACGAGTTGCCTCGTACAAAATTACTTTTTTTTTTTACCACTGTCTTTAAAACGCAGAGCACACCTCTTCTTGGGAAGCCAGATTCAAATCTCCATGTGTGCACATACTGGCATCCTTGCACACCCAGAACCAGAGCGGGGAGGGCTCAGCTGAATTAAATACGTTGCCAGACCCGCTCCTCGGGTCCCCGGCACAAGTTAGATGTGTCGCCAGGGAAGAACAGCAGGCATCGCGGCCTAGGGGCTGGGCCGCTTCCCCTCACACCTGCCGCAGGCCTGGGAAGACAGGCCACTAAGATGCCGCCACCGCCCCATGTGCCACAGATACAGGATGGGAGCGTGTGCGGCCGCTGACCCTCATCCCATCCGTTTCACACTGAGCCGCAAACCAAACCAGTACATGTTGGAGGTCGCTGCCTGACAATGCCATCAGGACAACATCATATGCACATAGCAGTGATGCAACCCTGAGGCCCCCAAACTGGACACACTCCGATCCTCAGCTGTGCCTTTTAATCCATTAAAATATAGCCTACATTATTTTTATGGATAGGCATGCACTGCCATTAAAAGTGCATTTTTTTTTTTTTTTTTACATTTTGGAAGGATGTAATCAGTGACAATACTATTTTAAAACTTTACAATATTTAAAACAATATTAAAGCAATATTATTTTGAAACATTTAAAATGTAAGTAATCAGTAACAGTGTGCAAGCATATGTATCCAACATGTATCTAAATTCTGCATTTTCAGCCATGCAGAATTATGAATATTTATATGCTGGTGTCACCATTACCCTATGCTGGCCTGATTTTTAGTCCTTGTCTATCTCAGATGGATAATTTTAGTCCCAGTCCATCCCATATCAATCATTTTGCAATTTAATAAACAGTACTTTTTGTCAAGTTTTACAAGGAAAGGAAAAGGACTGATTTGCATATGTCTTAAAAGCAAAGATGACAATACAATTAAACGTCCTGGTTACTTTCGTAACCTCCATTCCCTGATGGAGGGAACGAGATGTTGTGTCGATGTAGTGACACTAGGGGTCACCCTTGGGAGCCCCAAACACCTCTGCTTTTTTGAAAAAGGCCAATGAGAATTGGCGAGTGGAATTTGCATGCCACTCCCCCGGACATACGGGTATAAAAGGAGCTGGTATGCAACCACTCATTCAGGTTTTGTGCTGAGGAGCCGAGAACAGGTTCCGGCCATTTCAGCTGGGGAGATGGCAGGCGAGTTGTGACATGCATTGGGAGCGTAGACCGCCTTGGCAGTTGATGTACGCTACTGATGCTGTGTTGTCCATCCAGACCAACACGTGCTTGCCCTGGATCAACGGCCGAAACCTCTGCAGGGCGAGCAGTACTGCCAACAACTCTAGGTAGTTGATGTGCCAATGCAACAGCAGGCCAGTCCAGGAGCCGACGGCTGTGTGCCCGTTGCATACGGCCCCCAGCCCATCTTGGAGGCATCTGTTGTAACCACGACGCACCTGGAGACCTGCTCTAGGGGAACCCCTGCCCGTAGAAATGCAAGGTCAGTCCAAGTGCTGAAGAGGCGGCGACAGATCGGCATGATGGCCACGTGATGTGTCCCGTGGTGCCATGCCCACCTCGGGACTCGAGTCTGAAGCCAGTGCTGAAGCTTTCTCATATGCATCAACCCAAGCGGTGTGGCCACTGCTGAGGATGCCATATGCCCCAGGAGCCTCTGAAAAAGTTTCAGTGGAACCGCTGTTCTCTGTCTGAACGCCTTCAGACAGTTCAGCACCGACTGTGCACGCTCGTTCGTGAGGCGCGCTGTCATCGAGACTGAGTCCAACTCCAAACAAAGAAAAGAGATGCTCTGAACCGGGGAAAGCTTGCTTTTTTCCCAGTTGACCCAAAGCCCCAGTCGGCTGAGGTGCCGGAGCACAAGGTCCCTGTGTACGCACAGAAACTCTCAAGCGTGAGCTAGGATTAGCCAGTCGTAGAGATAGTTGAGGATGCGGACGCCCACTTCCCTTAGCGGGGCAAGGGCAGCCTCTGCGACCTTCGTGAAGATGCGAGGGGACAGGGACAGGCCAAAGGGGAGGACCTTGTACTGGGACACCTGGACTTCGAAGGCAAACTGCAGGAAGGGTCTGTGTCGAGGTAAGACCGAGACGTGAAAGTACGCATCCTTCAGGTCTACCGCCGTGAACCAATCTTGATGCCGGACGCTCGCTAGAATGCGTTTTTGCATCAGCATCTTGAACGGGAGTCTATGCAAAACCCAGTTCAGTACTCGCAGTTCCAGGATTGGTCGCAACCCACCGCCTTTCTTCAGTACGATGAAGTAAGGGCTGTAGAACCCTTTCTTCATCTCGGCTGGAGGGACAGGCTCGATCATGCCCTTGCACAGAAGGGTAGCGATCTCCGCACGCGAGGTAGTGGCGTTCTCGCCCTTCACCGAGGTGAAGCGGACGCCACTGAACCTGCGCCTGGCAAACTGAATCGCGTAGCCGAGTCACCCATCATGACGGGTTGGAAAGCGCGAGCCATGCGCCCAAACGCCGGGCAAGGGGGACCAACGGAATGATCGCATATGTCTGAGGTCGGTCGCTGAGCACAGTTCCTGCACCAATCCGGGGTCAGAACTACCCTCGTCCAGTTCTTTTAGTGCCTTGGCTTGGTGTACTTGCAGGAGAGCTATGGCATGCAGGGCGCAGGCGGCTTGTCCAGCGGTACCGCAGGCCATAGTCGTCAGGGACGACGTAAACCTACAGGCCCTGGATGGGAGCTTCGGGTGCCCGTGCCAGGTGGCGGCACTCTGAGGACACAAGTGCACCGCGAGCGCGTTATCCAACTGGGGGATCACTGAATACCCCCTGGCCGCTCCACCATCGAGGGTAGTGAGAGAGGGGGAGCTGAAAGACCGGGACCGGGCAGTAAAAGGTGCCTCCCATGACCTTGTCAGCTCCTCATGCACTTCCGGGAAGAAAGTAATGGGGGCATGGCATGGCCGTGGGCAGCGCCCGGTGCCCAGGAACCGATCGTCGAGCCGCGAGGGTTCAGGGGAGAGTGGAGGGTTCCACTCTAGCCCAATGCTCGCGGCCGCCCGGGAAAGCATGTCCATCATTTCCGCGTCAGTGTGAGACTGGGCGACCGTTCCCGATGAAGGAAGCCGAGCCGAAGCCTCTCCGTCAGCCTGGATGAGCCCGCTCTCCGATGCTGCACTCAGTAACTCATCGTCTTCCAGAGCTCCGAACGAGAAGTCGAACTCATGCTGAGACGAGCTGCCAGTTTCGTGCGAGAGCCCGATCGGGGCAAGCGAGCGTGCTGGAGAATGGGAGGTCTGTGGGGGGATAACCAGCAGAGGTGGTCCCATTGATGTACCCAAATCGCCCCCTGTGCTAACCGACGTGGCCTCAAACCCATAGGTAGAAGGACCGGTGCGGGGAGCTGCCGGGGCAGCAACGTTGCCATGGTCATGTTCTCACAATGAGGACATGACTCATCCACGAACGTTGTCTCCATGTGGGCAGTGCCCAGACATGTATGACAGTGATCGTGGCCGTCAGAAGTGAAGAGATATCGACCGCAACCAGGAATAACACACAAACGGAAAGGCATCTTTAAAAAGACGTTCTGTGTGTGCCACTCTTTTAGAAAGAAAATATACTCTTCTTAGAATATACTCCTTTAGTTGTTTCTGCC
This sequence comes from Myxocyprinus asiaticus, assembly GCF_019703515.2. NCBI lineage: Eukaryota > Metazoa > Chordata > Actinopteri > Cypriniformes > Catostomidae > Myxocyprinus > Myxocyprinus asiaticus. The sequence continues at coordinate 5,446,800 of NC_059387.1, forward strand.
AAAGCGCCCAGGGGCGTTCTCTGCACTCCACGGGTGCAGAAGGGGAGAAGCTGCTGAGATGCGCCGTTGAATCCAGCAGATGAGGTGAATGAACTTCGCGGATGAATTCAGCTTCAATGAATAGAACCACTCGGCTCCGAAGAGAAAATCTGAATGAATGGTTGCATACCAGCTCCTTTTATACCCGTATGTCCGGGGGAGTGGCATGAAAATTCCACTTGCCAATTCTCATTGGCCTTTTTTCAAAAAAGCAGAGGTGTTTGGGGCTCCCAAGAGTGACCCCTAGTGTCACTACATTGACACAACGTCGAGTGAGTGACAGATAGGGAACTTTCAATCATAACTTTCCTTGATTCTGGCTTTGTTTAAAATATTGTGAGAGCATTGTATTGTGAATTCAGTATTGTGAATTAAACCAAATTGTGAGATGAGTGTATTGTTACATCCCTTGAAATAATACATTATAACTGAAAAGCCTGTTAACATAAACCCATAACACAAAAGAGCTGGATGCATTTCAAGCTCAGCGAAAACACCTAACAAGTTTCCCCTAGATGCATTTTGACAAATGACTCCCACTAGCAGTGCTTAGACCCTGCGCTTTAGCATTAAAATACCCTATGGTGCAGGGGCCAGAATTCTACTCAGATAGCTGACAGACAGCTCCATTAGAGGAGGGTCTCTCCTGGATACCTCATCTTAGGATCTCCCGGTCTGATTGCTGATGACACAAGGAACTCACACACCAACACACGGCCACCTCAACAAAACCACACACATCCAGGCCGGAAAATATGAAAAAGGACCCAGTCAAGCATCTCCTTTTGAGCTCGACTGGAACAATGGCTTGACTACACAAGTACAACACGAGGTTGATCCCATTGCTGTCTCATTTGGCTTTTTTGGAGGCTTGTTCCTGGGACCACCATGAAACTGAGAGGTGTTTGAAAGGCCCAGCCCGATAATCAGCTCTGAAGGGGGGCAAGCACAATTCATATTTCAGCTCTCGCTTTTCCCCTGACTGGTGGAGCCAGCCAAGCAGGAAATGACACGGGATGTTTCAATCTGAGAACGGTGAGTACTGTAGCCCCTGAGGCTGGATGGTACAGCCCACTCATATGTGACCAAGCAGCCTGCTGTCTGTGACAGCACACACACACATACACACAAATACACACTTTCCCAGCAGTGGAAACTGCAATTCATCAGCAAAATTAATTCATACAACTCCAAATGGGTGCATGAAAGGGCTCAACATCCACTCTTTTTTTTTTCAAAGACTGTGTAGTGGTGCATAATGTTTGGCTGTACACTATTTCTGCATTCGTATGTCCTCCCTTCCCTACAAAATAAAAATGCAGTGACTACACCGATGCTGAAACTGAGAAAAATGGCTTCAAAGCTTTTTGATTGTCCATTCAAATGTGGAATATCAAATTTCACACTTTGTTTTCTCTGAATCAGAGCATAGAGTCAACCTCGTCTGTAAACGTAAAAATCAAGGTCTAAGGACACATCCAGACTAATCTTTTTGGTTTGAAAAATATGTTTTCAGTTTACTAATGTCACTGTTTTCTGAATTATTCTGTAATGGAAAGCGTTTTCGAAAAACAGCGTTCTAGTGTAGATTATAGGTGCAAATGTGGTGAAATTAATGCATTTTCAGCCAAAAAAGTATTAGTGTGGACGTAGCCAAGTCTAGTTACTAGTTACTGTATTCTAATGACCTTTTAGTCAAATGTAGTGTAATGCAATACATTTTAAATTCTAGTAATCAGATTATAATTAGTGACTTTCAATTAATGAATTACTTTTAACTGCATTGCTTGGTTTACACATTCCTAAAACAGGATTATTTATGTTGAATTTAAAACATGAATTATGTTCATATGTACGTCTGTTTGTGTTTTTGTGATAGCTGAAAGTTGTATGCCCCCTAATAAGTGATTGTAAGGGAGAAACGTGTGGTGCTGAGTGTATGTCTTGTGTGTGACAGTGAACAAGGATGCCATTTAGCCATTATTTTGAATTTGTTGAGCAAAACAAAAAGTAAAACTAAAAACTAAAAAAAAAAAAAAAAAATGTTAATGTGTATTATAAAGCAATTTAAAAGTAAAGTAAATAGTAATGTGATTACTTTTTTGAGAAAATATTCAGTTAAGTAAGCTGATTACTATTTTATATAAGCTATTAATTATTTGTAGTGGATTACTTTTTTAATAACTTGCCCAACACTGTTTATAACTCAATTTTGACCAAAATGTGTAGTTACTGCGTTGTCATTTTTTTCAGGCACAAATAGACCAGTTTGCTAAAATCGGCATGGACGCTGTTAACATTTTAATATTAATTCCTGGTCTTATTGTGTGTGATAGTTACTGACTTTGCCTTTGCCGGGCAGCATATTCCTTCAGAGTTGAATTTGATTAGAATTGTTCAACAGTAAGCTGCTGAAAGCTTTTCCTCTAAAGACAGGCAGGATGAAATGTACCCACAGGCCCCGCACGGCAAGTCCCAGGGCCGCTGTCATCCACGGCTGTCTGCCTCCCTCAAATGGGTCGCCGAGGGACTTAAAGTGGGGGTAAAATGACATTACAAACAATTATATTTCAGCACTCTATTTATATCAGTGCCCTTTCACATGATTGTCCCTCTCTGCTCTAACATGACGTCCTAATCTTGAGAATGATTTGGGGTGGGGGTGAGAGAGGGGCGAGTGGGGGGTACTGTAGATCAGGGTGTTGAGTTAGATCCTGTGCAGCTCGCAGGCAGAGGAAGAGAAGAGAAATAGAGACAGGAAAAGCAACCTTCAGAAAAATGAGTGTCTCTGGGATACATTCTGCTACGATGAGCACAATATATCAATGTCAATAACACAAGTGAGCATAGGACACAGGCGACATGCATATTAATTGAAAATAATCAGATTAAATCACTACAGTTTGACATTTTGTAAAATGGGCACTTTATCTTGGTCAGTAAAAGATTGGTTATCTATGTTGGCTAGTTCTCTAATCTGGAAACACATCTTAATTGCATGTTATCACCATCTGATTGCTGTGGCATTATATTAAATAGTCCGGTAATTACTCTGTTAATGGTGGTGTAAATAGCCAAAGGCTGCTGCTTGTACAGTGAGCGCAAGGGAACCGAGCACCAGGCCAGAGGTCTAATTGTTTGGTTGGCCACAAATGTAGAGCTTCAACGTAAGTGTCAAATGTGTCACTTTCAAAGTCACGTTTACAACAGCAATTAGGAGCCATGTAGTTGCACTTTAACCATTTCAGCAGAAATCATGTTTAGCTGGAGCTAACCTAGCGATTAATGCAAACGTGTTTGACACATTGACCACGTTTACATGCACTTTTTTTTTTATTTATAATGCAGCGTTCTGTAACATCATATATACGTTAATGTGGTTTTCCTTCTGCCATTTATGGGATTAGGAGAAAGCAGTTTAATGCTGCCCTCATGTGCTATCGTAAGTATCCTAATTCACACTTCTGAAGTGGTAATTACGAGTATGTCAAGTTCAAGTGCTTTGTTGTCGGAAAGAACAGGAAACATGGATGACACTACATTCATTCATACATATTTCTTGAGGACTTTTATTTTGACACCACAAAACATATTACTTATTAAGCTTGCTGACGATAATGGAATTTTGGTCAAATACAAGCTATTTACATGATGTAAAAATGTACAACATGCAGAGAAAGGCTGCTGATATACGTACATAAATAAATATGACAAAAAAAAAAAAAAACGGCAAGTACTAATAATTAGCTGTACTTAGAAAAATGAACAAAACCTGTCATTCACTATAGAAACCCTTACAAAAATCGAGAGATCATGGCAAATTTGCCGCAAACTTACCGCTAATTCGCCACTGATAAATTTCACATGCAAATGAGTTTTGCAGAAATCAAATTGTCCATTGTTGCCAAAGGTTTGCCAGAGGTTCACCACAACCGGTAAAGAGCTGCAAACTTCTGCCAAACATTTGCGGCGAATCACAAGCTCACCCTTACAAAAAATCTAAACTAGCCACAAACTTGCCGCAAATTTGCCACTCATTATTTTCATATGCAACTGATCTTGTGATTTGCAGCAAATGTTTGCCAGAAGTTTTCAGCTCTTCACCGGTAGAGGTGAACCTTCAGCAAACCTTTGGCAACAACGGAAAATTTGCCGCAAGTTTGCCTCAAATCTCATTTGCATGTGAAAATGATCAGTGGCGAATTTGTGGCAAGTTTGTTGTAAATTTGCCATGAACTCTCTATTTTTGTAAAGGATTTTCAGCATTACTACCAGGGGCACTTTAGCGGTCGTTAGTGTAAACTGTCTTCTTATATGGTCAGTTTTCTCTGTTAGGTCAACTACTATCATGCCCGAGCAACAGTTTAGCTACCTACCTGAATAACAACACAGTATAAATGCAACTCTATCACCCCCCTTGAGTATCAGGTTTTTAATATGTTAATGGAAATGCATACTTGGAATTCACTGGCCAAGCATTCATGCCATCATTTTTGCACTTGTGTAAAGGATGTTTCTGACCTCAGGGTTAGGGGGTTTGACAAATCCCTAACAACCACCTAGAACACCTTGGCATCATTTACACAGGCATGTACCACTCTTATTTTGTATAGAAAATGTAAAAATCCACTTTTTGTTTTCTTCATAACGTTTTCACCAGATAATAATTCTAAATCACATTTTTTTGGTCAGGAAATACCACACTGTGTTATTGTTTTCCAAACTGATATCTCAATAGAATCATCATTATATACAATATACTGTGCACTTCTCAATATTTTGAAAGTAATGCTCAAAATCCATTTACTCACCCACAAGGAGCACTCCACCAAATCTACTTCATTATTTACTTCATTATATATCTGACAAAAGCACCTTAGAGTAAGTCAGTGTTAGCAATGACTGCCATGCTTATATCGCCATAACAATAAAATCTATCATATGAATTTGTCAGTACAAAGTCTTAGCCCTGAGGTGCAGGGTTATTGTTTTATTCTATTAGTCTCTTATTACCAGCACTCTCAAAGACCTCCTCTCTCACGCAGCTCGTCTGAACATTTATCAGGCCATGTACAAATGTCTGGAACATATGACGGCTGCTCTCTACATGTCCGCTCCAGGGCATGCAGAAACCGTAGGCTGTGTTAAACTAATGGCTCTATGTGCATCTGATATCAGACTGCACCTGATCTAGCTGATGCAACACGAGGCTTTCAATATATTCCTGTCCTGCGTATCCTGACTAAATGTATTTTTTTAAATGTTATTTTGGCTTTTTTATTAGAAGTGTTTGCTAAAGCAAGCATCACTTACAACTGCTCATGGTTGCTAGGTAAGTAGGGCCATAGATCCCCAAGACTCTATAGCTGTGTCCCAAATGACACACTATACACTATGCACTTACAAAGTATACTATGCACTTAACCGTGTAGTGTATGAATTTTCAAAGTGTAGTATTGTCCCAAATGGAACACTAAATGTTTTTTTTACTACCGGAAGCGTTCGCTGTTTAACAGCTGACGAAAGTGATGTTTAAAGTGCACGTGATGTGTTGCCACTAGCTTTAGTGCATTAGCGGACCTCAGTTCAACACTTGTATCTTTGGGTGCTTTCACACTTGGTTCAACTGCTTGGACCGAACCAGAGTTCATTTCCTCCCCCCGCCCCCGCTGGTCTCTGTTGACATTATAATTTTTGGGTCCGAACCGTGTTCCAATTATGTCATCAACGTGAGTACAAGCGGCAGCTGTTTACCACTGTAACTAGGCAACAACTCAAGAAGACATCAGATTTGCTGTATTATTAAAGTATTCATCTCGTTGGATTTACCACCAAAACTGTGCATTCTCAAACGACAATTATGTTTGTCTGCCATGGATGCATTGAATGTGCAATGATGTGAAGAATATTAGCGTTTGTCTGCCGCGAGCCCAGGGATGCCTTGCAAGAGATGTGAATGTGAGCTGCTCTCTGAATGTGATTTATTTGGACACAAGCAGATATGAGAAATGCATTAAACTATAATAATTGCAATCAGGAGTCTGCAAAGATGCAAATTATACGTCATCAAAAGTAGTTCACTTCCACGATTTGGTATGATTACGTTCATGAACCGTACCCCAGACCACCATTTCAAGCGGACTTGGGTGCGTTTCACGGGTGCGCACCCAAGTTCAGAAAACAGCGCTCACACCACCCAAATGAACCGTACTCTGATGTAATTCGAACTCGGGTGCACACCAAAGGTGCTAGTGTGAAAGCACTATAAAACAATATACACATTCACACAGCGTTGTGTGATGGTAAAGCATTCAACTTACATATGCAAGGTGCTGTCTTCACAGAAGTTTCACTAGCAGCTACATTCTTCATTATCTACCACTGTGTTGTCAGACCAGCAATGCAGCCAGGTAACTTCCGCTATGTACAGCAAGCTGCGTGCTCAGAGTGCACAAAGTGTCCAACATTCCAGACTTCGTTTTGACAGTTGAAAAAGTGCATCATCCATGTACTTAAAGTACACTTCTTTTTGTTGCATTTTCAGTGTAAAAATACTACTCACACTACTTACACTACAAAATGATGTAGAAGAGTGCAGAAGTGTGCGGTTTGGGACACATCTTATGACATTCTGGTCCTTCAAAATGGCTTGTGTCCCTCATTCATTGTAAGTCTATGGGAGTTTTTTTTTTTTTTTTCGTTATCGTCCACCAGCCAAACATCTAACTGATGATTGCTTATTAGAAGAACGATTGCTTAGTAAAATAATTTTATATCTCTTGTCAACAAGCTACATGATTTTAGGTATCATTTATGTTCCTATTTTGGTGCAGGTTGAGTTTTGCACCAATGTTTAATACTATTGGTTAGTCCTGTATGGTACACATTTGTTCTTACAATGGAATATCACATTTGATTTTTTTCGAAAATAAAATGTCTCTAATAAAAACATTTTTTAAAAGAATTTATGAAAATAAATATAAATAAATAAAAAATAAATACATTGGTAAATGTTGCCTTATGGCAACTCTGTACCACAATGGAAAATGACTGATCTCACTGTGAAATCTGAAACAGTAGTTTGACTTTTGTTTAGCTAAAATCAGTCTGTGTTTACCGATATTCAAAACACTGCCCCCTGTGTCCAAAGTGGTAAGTGTTGTTGGGCATATGCACACATTTGAGCTCTATTCTCCTGGTGTAAAGTCCATGGAGGGGCGCCAAAAGCGAGCTGTGAAGTGAGTTGTTTTCAGCTGTACAGGCAGTAATACAGTAGAGGAATACATACAATATTTTATAAACTGAACCCCCAAACCTTAACCTAACCATCAGTGGAGTAAAAATTTAAGATATAGGAAATACACAACTACAGAATCATATTCGTCACTGCTTATTTGAACTTCTTAGTTACTTCCTTGTTTCAATGCAGGATGCAAACCCAGGTCTCCCATGCTACTGATGCAAATCTCTTCCAGTCATGCCACAAGTGACAGTAACCATGTTTGAGCTGATGGAAAAAGACAGGAAATGTCAGTAAGTCAGCATAATGTGGCAAATCTTAGGGTACTGGAACTCTTGGAAACAACATGACGACTTCCCATGTGATCATGTTGATGGAAAATAATCCAAAACCCTTTTTTTTTGTTTTTTTTTAAATATCTATTTCTCCTTGAATTAAACAATCATTTATTGAATTCATCGACATATTTATACACTTGGAACTCCTACAAACTAAAATTTAGTGCATCATTCAATTAAATTATGTTTTATTCAATTATCATGTGGATTATATATAAAATGTTCTATCATCAATGTAATTTTTACTGTCATTAAAGTCTAGATCATCCTCACAGTTGTCAATCAGAACTAACTGTTCCCTTCCATAAAACATTGCTGTGTTCATTTAAACTGAAAATAAGAAATGCACATCATAATTGTTTTTATGCATGCATGCAATTATTTTATAGTAAACACTTACAAATAAATTAATTCAGGAATTAATATAATTGAACCTTCTGTCTAAAAATCCCAATGAGAAAATGCACTAGTGCAATTTCATTGTGGTACTGTAAATATGAATTGGTGGTTGCCAAATGGCAAAGTTTTTTTTTTTTTTTTTTTTTTTTTTCCAAGCTATTTTCTCAATTTGCTGTTAAACTATGTTAGATAAAGTTGATCAGTAAAAAAAAAAAAAACATTTTCAAGGTCAGGTAGACCAAGAAAGATTTCAGCCACAACTGCCAGAAGAATTGTTCAGGATACAAAGAAAAACCCACAGGTGACCTCAGGAGAAATACAGGCTGCTCTGGAAAAAGACGGTGTGGTTGTTTCAAGGAGCACAATTCAACGATACCTGAACAAAAATTAGCTGCATGGTCGAGTTGCCAGAAAGAATGCCACAAAAAAGCCTGGTTAAAAAATGCCCGACAACACCTTGACACACCTCACAGCTTCTGGCACACTGTAATTTGGAGTGATGAGATCAAAATAGAGCTTTATGGTCACAACCATAAGCGCTATGTTTGGAGAGGGGTTAACAAGTATTGTGCTCCTTGAAACAACCACACCGTCTTTTTCCAGAGCAGCCTGTATTTCTCCTGAGGTTACCTGTGGGTTTTTCTTTGTATCCTGAACAATTCTTCTGGCAGTTGTGGCTGAAATCTTTCTTGGCCTACCTGACCTTGGCTTGGTATCAAGAGATCCCCAAATTTTCCACTTCTTAAGTGATTGAATAGTACTGACTGGCATTTTCAAGGCTTTGTATATCTTTTTATATCCTTTTCCATCTTTATAAAGTTCCATTACCTTGTTACACAAGTCTTTTGACAGTTCTTTTCTGCTCCCCATGGCTCAGTATCTAGCCTGCTCATTGCATCCACGTGAGAGCAAACAAACTCATTGACTAATTATACACAGACACTAATTGCAATTTAAAAAGCCACATGTGTGGGAAATTAACCTTTAATTGCCATTTAAACCTGTGTGTGTCACCTTGTGTGTCTGTAACAAGGCCAAACATTCAAGGGTATGTAATCTTTTGATCAGGGTCATTTGGGTGATTTCCGTTACCATTATGATTTAAAAAGGAGCCAAACAACTATGTGATAATAAATGCCTTCATGTGATCACTTGCATGATCAGTCATATTTTCAAAAATCAATGCCAAAATTTCACAATTTCTGCCAGGGTATGCAAACTTTTGAGCACAACTGTATAACCAAAATGGTGACCACTGGAAAAACAGTTTTGGAGACAAAACCAAATGTTGTGATTTTATTGGTGATTATTGGTTACTTTAAAGACTGCCATTTTATTTCCAGCAATGCATTATGTTTTAGCTTTTTTTCTGAAAGGTGAGAAAGTGAAAGAAAATTATTTGTTGCCATATGGCTACACCATACCATACAGGGTTAAGGGTTTGTTCAAAACCCTACCTCAAGTACTGCATGAGCAGTAGTAATATTGTTGCCTTGGCAAACATCACTTATAACCAAAGCTCAACTTCATGATTGGAATATACCTCATTATACAATGGAGGGGAGAGAGAAAGAGAACAGGAAAATAAACTGGTGAGTCAAATTTTTAGAGCATGGCTGTGAAAATACTGTCTGGAGCAAATTTTCGACTAAAGTGCCCCATGGCGTATGATGGGAATATTAATTAGCCACATCCATGACCGTCAGATAATAACAATGTCAATGCGTTGAATGGAAGCCCTGACCTGTAAAAAGCCTATTCATATTCTCCAGTCTGCCATAGTTCATTCTATTGGCTGCAGACAGAGGACTTTTTCACACAGTTCCTAAATGTGCCAATTGTCCTTTCATGAGGCACTGTGGTTGAAGTCTATAAAAAACAAAACAAAAAAAAAAAAAAAAAAAAACATACCTTTTACGGGAACCCGAGTTAACATTCACAGCTCATTTCGAAAATTTTTCTTGAATAGACCAATTTAGATACCAAATTTGTGAAGGTCTCTATCAAGAGGCTACGATAAACATATATGTTCTATGGCCTTTTGAAGCACTCCCAATGCTTGGGTTATAATTACATGACATGGACCACAAACACCAAAGCAGAGGTGAGATTGGCCAACCCCTGCTAAGTTCTCTCTCTCTGGCTCTGGTCTGTTCTCTCTTCCTTGACAAGTTTCACAGCATGAAATGTAAACATGAAACCTCTGACTGCATCTTCTAAGACTTCAAATGGTGAATCTTAAAACAGTTCTGCTTGAGGTCAGTCACTCACCACAGAAACACACATGTTGGTTACGCACAAAAAGCACATATGTTGGTGAACGGTCCAAATAAAACTTAAAACATAACAATAAATACATTAGAGAATGTCTTTTTATGATGTGGACAAAATGGCAGGAGTTTATATTTTTCAAAAAGAAAAATATATGTAAATATTTTACAATGAATCATTTTTCATATACAATTATAATTTACATGAAGAAAATTAAGCCTATTTTAAAACTATTGAGATTTGTGTACATTGTGACATTAAAGCAGAATTTCTGACAATTAAGCCTTTTTTTTTTTTTTTTTTTTTTTTGTAGTTCTCAGTAATTTTACAGTAAAAGAAAATAGTGTTTATAGTAATAGTAAAAATGGTGAATAGTGATTTTTTTTTAAATTAAGTCAGCATAAAATAAGGGCATACTAACATGATGTATAAATATTTTACAATTTAATATTAATAATAATAATAATAATAATAATAATAATAATTATTATTATTATTATTATTATTATTATTATTTTATATATATTATTTTTCTACATATGTATGTTATTCTAAATATTTATATATTGATTTATTTTCATTACAGTAATTAGAGTAAGATTTTTTTTTTTTTTTTTTTTTTTTTTTTTAACATGAAAACTGGGTAGTGGCAAATTTGCTTAATTGTCATACAAATAATGTCACAATGCAAACAATCTTAATGGCAGATTAAGTTTAAACAGGCTTCATGTTCTTAAAGCAAAAAAAAAAAAAAAAATTGTGTCCCCTTTCAATTGTTCTTCACTTTTCAAGATGAAAGCACACAGCGTTTAGCATTTGCTGTGAGAGGTGACCATTTGTACAACTCTGAAAATCCACACAACTAAAACAGTCAATAAAACATGGCAAGCAATACCCATAAAAGTTACGAAAGGGGATTTTGGGGGTCAGTAAGTTCATTGTTTGCATTGTGTGGCATGAAAAGAAAAGGCTGGCTGGGGCCATTCTTGTGTGTTCCTTCTTTCACTGAAGGAGGCAGGGGCGGACTGGTCATAGGGAGAACCGGGACTTTTCCTGGTGGGCCGGCCGCGAAACGGGGCCGAATGGGGCCGAAGGATGTGGTCTTTATTTGACATTGTGATGAGTTTCTTTGGATCAGTTGGCACAGTTGGTTTTCTTTTCTCAGTTTACGTATTTCCTATTGATACAGAAGTTTGGACAAGGACTCATCCCTTTTATTAAATAGCTAATAGCCTTTAGTTTACATCATAGCCTTGAACCATGATTTTCTACTTGTCAATACTAGTCATAAGTATTCACAAATGTGTGCAAAATTTGCAATTGAGTCCAAGTTGAGTCATACAGATTTTTTTTATCTGTTTCCCAGGGGAGAAAGACTATTAATTTTAAATCTCTGCTAAAAGATAATTTTGTAAACTTTTTGGAGTACACTAGCATGTACATTGCCTTAAAACTAAAAGATGTGAAATAAAAGACATACAAAATTTCACCGTTTTTATTATAGTGCCTTTAGAGAAGCCTTTAAATGTTCATCAGAGGCAGAATAAGTCTTGCAATACCCAAAGATAAATTGTACGTGGGAGATTATGTCTTTGCATACATTTGAAGTAAACAAAAATAAAAAAATAAATAAAAATACAGACCCTAATCTTTTGGCACAATGAAATGAGTACTTAAAATAGTCACTTCACAAATGTTTAGCTGATTCCTGAAGAGGTAAGAAAGTTGACAGATATGTGGACACCATCTTGAATGAGTTAAATCACAAACCAGTGGAATCCATGTGAGAATGAGGACAGAAACTCACTCAAGGAGGCTCATCCAACCCTGAGTAATTTTACCTTACGGTAATAGTGCATAAATATCAAGATATAGTTATTTTTGATGTAGTAATGCCTATTTTACATAATCCAGTAGATTAAATACTTTACTAAAAAAAGGTACTTTATCACATTTCATTATATTCTTTTTATTTCATTTTCTTTAGTTTTGTATAAAGTACCCAATCGTCATGCCAAACAGTAAAAGTAAAGATATCTTTATGGTTATTGGCTCAAGTAAAAATTCAAATTGCTCATGAGAAAAAAACTGACTAAATGTACCAAAGTATCTAAAGTACAAATAAATAGTACAATGTTGTTCGGGGTTTTTGATTCAGATTTGCAAATCAATTTGTGAAAGGAATAATTTAGACAGGTTTTCGAACCAATTTGACTGATTCAAAAGAATCAAATGGATCAAAATATTCAACCCAAGTGATTTTTGTTTGGAGAAGTGTTCAGAGTAAAAGTATTAATTTTCTTATCAAAATGTAGTGATGTAAAAGTCTACAGAAATATTTATACTAGTAAATTAGAAATATATAAAAAAGAATTTTACAATTGCAATTGCTACACAGCTTTTTTTTCCCCATTTTTATAGCAAATCTAACATTATAAAACCCATAATTCCTACTCTAAATTCTGATTTGATGAGCCACATTTTAAGCCATTGCGAAACAGCCAATATACACCTAATATCACACAATAAATAATTATGCATTTATATTTTATATTAATGCAGCAACAACTAAACTCTGCTTCGCTTTGTGCCTAAAAACACTTATAAATGAAAAGTGCTTCCTTGTTTTGATTCTTTAAAAACACGTCCCAATAAATACAATAAAAAGAAATACCCCTGGTCTGATATAATCAAGTTACTATCCATACATTCTTTGAAAATTATGTTTATGTGGCTTGTTGAACGTATTACTGTAGTTTACTGGTGAAATGAATGCTACAACAACAATGACTTTTATTCACTTTCATACAATTCACGAGTAAAACGGCAGATTGTCAATTCATAAACGCTTTTCGCTCTGTTCCTCACACAATGCTATCTTATGACATCTAAACACTTATACTATAATGCAAGACTTGTAAGGTGATAGATTTTAACATTTTCAGTACATAACCAACATTTACAATCTTGTTTGATGCGATCAAGATACGCGGTAGCACACAAGTCGACACATGAGCCAAAAGTGTCATAGATGCACCACAAAATGACGTAGTTGCTTCAACAATTGTGTTTTTATCTCACATTTGCTTTTATGACACTATCTGTTAGGTTTAAGGTTTAGGTAAGGGAGGTCGGTTTTGTTGATTTAAAACTCAATAGAGCATTAACATTGAAAACCCTTCTGTATGGGAAAGCATTTAACCTGCTTTTAGCGCCACACAGTGGACATTTCACCTGGGAACTGCCACAATATGTGTAAGGAACTATGTAACCTAATTTTGCAAAAATGTCACCACAGTCATGTAATTTTCATGGAATCAGGCTGGTTGAAACATTTATACCGTTTTGTAGTTCAGTCATACCGCCCAGTTATAGGCTTAAATATTGAATAAAATACTTTTTAAAAATACAAGACTTATTAGCTAGCATCCAGAGTTTTATTCAAATCACATACAGTTGACATGCTAACTAATGCACAGCCCAGCGGAAACACATAAATACATTCCCATAGCTAGGGGCTAGTCTGGCCATGATAATATTAAACCTTCCTTATAGAGGATTTGTTCTTGTCACAAATGGTCATTACTGACATTAGCAGTCTTATGGGGGGTAAGGCCTGCTGCAATGGGACAGTCTGAATATGGTGCCGAAGTACTGTTGGGGGTTGGGGGGTAGACCTCCTCAAGTAGCACCTGCTTTGCTTGTTCACGCTGTCACTGCACGGCCTGAATTGGGCGCACAGGGGTCTTTTAGAGTTTAGATGTGCCTTTGAAGCCCTCTTTGATATTTAGAATATGCACACGATCAATAAGAGCCTGGACTTCAAAGAGGTTTGCAGTCTTCACCTGCTGCTGGTCACCAGGGCTGAAGACTTTCCAGTCCCATACAGAGACTAAACAAACCAACAGCAAAAACAGACACAGACGAACAAATAAAGCGAGAACAACACAGAAAATGCAACCTTGTTAAGTGGACCTTCAAAAGCTATTAAAGGTATAATTGTCAAGACTGTCCCTTTAAAACATTTACCATGGAACTCACGGTTTCTGCTAGAAAAAAAAAAAAAACATACTTACAAGATTTGTGATTGCAGTGATGTGATTGTTAATAAAAATAAAAAGGTGGTAACTAAGTATTATATTGCTTATACTTCAAGTTAGGGTGGATTGCAAAACCCCCTTTTTCAAAAACGATCAAACTTTGGTGTGTAAATTGTGGCCTGTTTTCATTAAAATTACAGGTGCATCTCAATAAATTAGAATGTCGTGGAAAAGTTCATTTATTTCAGTAATTCAACTCAAATTGTGAAACTCGTGTATTAAATAAATTCAATGCACACAGACTGAAGTAGTTTAAGTCTTTGGTTCTTTTAATTGTGATGATTTTGGCTCACATTTAACAAAAACCCACCAATTCACTATCTCAAAAAATTAGAATATGGTGACATGCCAATCAGCTAATCAATTCAAAACACCTGCAAAGGTTTCCTGAGCCTTCAAAATGGTCTCTCAGTTTGGTTCACTAGGCTACACAATCATGGGGAAGACTGCTGATCTGACAGTTGTCCAGAAGACAATCATTGACACCCTTCACAAGGAGGGTAAGCCACAAACATTCATTGCCAAAGAAGCTGGCTGTTCACAGAGTGCTGTATCCAAGCATGTTAACAGAAAGTTGAGTGGAAGGAAAAAGTGTGGAAGAAAAAGATGCACAACCAACTGAGAGAACCGCAGCCTTATGATTGTCAAGCAAAATCATTCAAGAATTTGGGTGAACTTCACAAGGAATGGACTAAGGCTGGGGTCAAGGCATCAAGAGCCACCACACACAGACATGTCAAGGAATTTGGCTACAGTTGTCGTATTCCTCTTGTTAAGCCACTCCTGAACCACAGACAACGTCAGAGGCGTCTTACCTGGGCTAAGGAGAAGAAGAACTGGACTGTTGCCCAGTGTTCCAAAGTCCTCTTTTCAGATGAGAGCAAGTTTTGTATTTCATTTGGAAACCAAGGTCCTAGAGTCTGGAGGAAGGGTGGAGAAGCTCATAGCCCAAGCTGCTTGAAGTCCAGTGTTAAGTTTCCACAGTCTGTGATGATCTGGGGTGCAATGTCATCTGCTGGTGTTGGTCCATTGTGTTTTTTGAAAACCAAAGTCACTGCACCCGTTTACCAAGAAATTTTGGAGCACTTCATGCTTCCTTCTGCTGACCAGCTTTTTAAAGATGCTGATTTCATTTTCCAGCAGGATTTGGCACCTGCCCACACTGCCAAAAGCACCAAAAGTTGGTTAAATGACCATGGTGTTGGTGTGCTTGACTGGCCAGCAAACTCACCAGACCTGAACCCCATAGAGAATCTGTGGGGTATTGTCAAGAGGAAAATGAGAAACAAGAGACCAAAAAATGCAGATGAGCTGAAGGCCACTGTCAAAGAAACCTGGGCTTCCATACCACCTCAGCAGTGCCACAAACTGATCACCTCCATTACACGCCAATTTGAGGCAGTAATTAAAGCAAAAGGAGCCCCTACCAAGTATTGAGTACATATACAGTAAATGAACATACTTTCCAGAAGGCCAACAATTCACTAAAAATGTTTTTTTTATTGGTCTTATGATGTATTCTAATTTTTTGAGATAGTGAATTGGTGGGTTTTTGTTAAATGTGAGCCAAAATCATCACAATTAAAAGAACCAAAGACTTAAACTACTACAGTCTGTGTGCACTGAATTTATTTAATACACGAGTTTCACAATTTGAGTTGAATTACTGAAATAAATGAACTTTTCCATGACATTCTAATTTATTGAGATGCACCTGTATATTACATGGTGCATTACACATATTCTAGTAGTTCCACGTTGAAATGTCCACTGTGTGGTGCTAAAAGCGAGTTAAATTTTCTCCCAAACAGATGAGGTTTTTAAGGTTGATGCTTTATCAATTTTTAAATCAACAAAACCGACCTCCCTACCCTAAACCTTAAACCTAACGTTTGGTATCATGAAAAGCAAATGTGAGATGAAAAACATAATTGTTGAAGCAACTACATCATTTTGTGGTGATTATATAACACTTTCAGCTCATGTGTAAACTTGTGTGCTCTTCAGGACTTGTACACCAGTCCTCAGTTTAGCTACCGCGCAATAGGCCTTATTTAAAAAAATCTAAATTACGTCACTGCAGGGTAAAGTTAGTTCCGCTACGGATATGTGGCTTTTACATTAGCAAGCACTTGTCTCAACAACGCTTCTTACCTCTTCTGTATTGTTTGATTTTCAAGTTGTTGTTAACTGATTAGGTCACTCAGATCGCTGACTTTTTTGGGATTTTAGGCTCAAATGTACCACCAGGTGATTCGAAGTCACCAGCTCCCATGCCATTAACAGACATATTTAGTCATGCATTAATTTCCCTGCTCATATATATATATATATATATATATATATATATATATATATATATCATCGTATGACACCGCATCCTCCTGCATGGACATTATGTTTTGTCTTCCCTATACACTATGCATAATTTAATTTCATTCTTCTGGTAAGAAACCTAATGAAGATTTATATTAAAACCTGTTTGAGTCTCTAGTTTCATCTGATATGCCTTTTTGAAAATTTGAGCGATTTATCACGAAACAGCACGCTGTTAAACCTAATGACTTCTTACGAGGACTAGAAGCCTTTTTTTTTCCAATTAGAAACCCTATATTCACTTATATTGAGAATTAATGGGTTCATCCAAAAGCTGAAAAATGTTGCTTTCAAAGGCTTTATATGGAGTTAGGATGAAAATAAGGTACATTTTGAACTGTTCTGAGACCAGTGCATACAGACAGCACACTGGAGGTTAAGTCATTCACTAAATAGGGAGCAAGGGAGCATCCTTTAGCTTTCCTATGCAGCCAAGAGCATTAACTCCAAACTTCCGACCAAACGTTCAGTTTCAGGCTGCAGATGATGTTTGGACCACTCAACATGGTTGGCGGAAATGGGACAATAATAGTCAGTACATAGATTCAGAATTTATCATGCTACATTTTATTTTAACATGATTGGCAGTGATTGGATGATGCTGGCCAATACCTTGAATCAGAATTATTTATGCTAATTTCTGATTGGTAAAACGCTTCAGCACTTGCTATCACTTGTTTGTTTGACAGTGCAAAGAGAGAACACTGAGATTGTGTTGCCAAAGAAGGAAAACAACTTTGTATCATAAAAGTCAAATCAATTCAAATCATTTTTATTTGTATAGTTTTTATTTATTTATTATTTGTGAATGTAGCAAAGTAATCTCTTCAGTAATCAAAAGACTTTTTGAATGTAACTGTATTCTAATTACCAATGATTTAAATTGTAACTGTAGTGGAATACAGTTACTTATATTTTGTATTTTAAATACGTAATCCCATTACCTGTATTCCGTTACTCCCCAACCATGTGTATATACGTGTATGTATATATATATATATATATATATATATATATATATATATATATATATATATATTACATTACACTGGTGGCCAAAAGTTTGGAATAATGTACACGTGTTCACCAAAGTGGCATTCAGCTGATCACAATGTATAGTCAGGACATTAATAACATGAAAAATTACTATTACAATTTGAAAATTTTACTTAAACTACTTCAAAGAGTTCTCATCAAAAAATCCTCCACGTGCAGCAATGACAGCTTTGCAGATCCTTGGCATTCTAGCTGTCAGTTTGTCCAGATACTCAGGTGACATTTCACCATACGCTTCCTGTAGCACTTGCCATAGATGTGGCTGTCTTGTCGGGCACTTCTCACGCACCTTACAGCAGTGGCGGTTCTAGCTTGTATGGTGCCTTGGGCGAAACCCACTTCACCACACACCCAAACTTGTTGACCAGGAGGGGGGGTCTGGGGGGGATGCCTCATTCCGCCCCCCGCAAGATGCCGCCCTGGGCAAAGGCACATGTTCCCCATGCCTAAATCCGCTACTGCCTTACAGTCTAGCTGATCCCACAAAAGCTCAATGGGGTTAAGATCCATAACACTCTTTTCCAATTATCTGTTGTCCAATGTCTGTGTTTCTTTGCCCACTCTAACCTTTTCTTTTTGTTTTTCTGTTTCAAAAGTGGCTTTTTCTTTGTAATTCTTCCCATAAGGCCTGCACCCCTGGGACTTCTCTTTATCAAGCCATCTCCTTTTTCTAATTTATTTCCCAGGGCACAATACATACAACATACTGTACATTTACTCTATCACAGTGATAAAGCAATGGAGAGCAACTAGGAAATGTAAAATAATAACAACAATAATAAAATAAGAAAAATAATAATAATTACATATTTGTATTAACGATTAGATCATATAACGAACCACGGCAACATTTTGCAAAAAAAAAAAAAAAAAGAAAGAAAGAAAGTGACTCTGTGAGACCAGATTTGTCCTGCACCATTTTTACCTGGTGGACCATTAAATGGGCAAAATAAATTCCCTTTGGCAGGGGCAGACTGGCCATAGTGAGAACCGGGACTTTTCCGCAAAACGGGCTGGCTGAAGAGGGCCGCAAAATGGCGACATGATATGCCGAAGGGGGCCGCGATATGTAGAAAATGACAGCGACTAGTTTTGCATTTGCAAGCACCATTCAGAAAATTAAAAAAAAATCTTTAAAGATTTCACAGTAGCAACAATATTTGTATTTGCTATTGTATTTTGTCAGAAACTGTTTTTACAATTGTACATTTCAGTAAGGGAGGAGAGGGTGCTGGGGGCAAAATCATCGACATCATATGCTGAATCCACAAAATGGTGTAAATTAAGCACAATTCAAAGTATGACGCTCTCTGGTGGTGCTTTCATTCTGTGCAAAGAGTGTTATAGAATCATGCCAGCCTTTCTGCACACTTCAAAGGGCCTTTGATTAATGAATAATATTTGACATTCACTTTAATGACATGAGAAGACACTCAAAACATCATGAAGTATGAACCACTAAATATTCCTCAAGAATAGATTAATAAAGAGCCGAGAAGCCAGTCAAGTGGCAGCAAAGGTTAAAGCAGTGGATTGTAATACGTGTTATCTAAATAAACCCGGGAGACGATTATCCTTTAAATCTGTAGAACCCATGATACGTCTGTCATATCCATGTGAATACTCTTTATTACACATTTTCTTAATCTCATCCAGTTTAGTGAAGGGGAGGGCTTTGAATAACAATGACCAAACTCCTCCACAAAGCTTCTATTCGGAAGCCAGTAAGCTGTAAATGCAAACCGAGCTTGTCATGTGCAATCTTTTTTTCAGCACTTTTTATTGGTTATGTGTATCTGAAAGTAATAAAAAAAATAACTTCTTCAAACTGATTAATTTATGTCATGTTTTTTAAAAAAACTAAATAAAAAAAAACATTTATCACATTCTGGAATAAAGATTTGATCGTGGCCCAGTCATCAATCCTCAAGCAGTTTTTGATGTGATGTGTGCTGGTTTTCATACAGTATTATGCCTTTGATGTGCACATACAAGTTAGCTAGCAGGTGATTGACTTGTGATTACAGTGATTCTTTGTTATAAAAATTACAGATTGTGCGCATACATACAAAATTTATTGTACATTAATTTACATTTGATGTTTAAGCTCTTAGGGGAAACTTAGAATTTACACACTTTTTATATACAGTATATTAATTAATGGGGAGGTTAAAAAGTCTGCATGGATAAGCAAAAAAAAAAAAAAAAAAACATCCTAGGGAACAGAAACGCTCCCTTAATTGACGAAACACCCTTGAATTAGAGCGAGGGGTGTGGATCACAGAGTTTATCACAATCAGCATGACTTAAACCAGTTTCATCCCTCTCACCTAGCATTAATGACCACGTGCAGGTGCTTTCATAATGATAGGTGTGGTGGAGGCAGGTTACATCCTCTGGCCCAGCATAAAGGGCATTAGGCAGGTAGAGAGGCTGGGATACTCGCATAATAGACCAGCAAGCATTCAATTTGCATTTTGCCATTCAAGGGCCAAGACTATGTGCATCGAAACATATGAAAAGGCCCTATTCAAACATGCTAATGGGATTGTGTATGCCACAATGCGAGAGGGGTGACTGGAAACTTCCTGAGTCTATGGTGGCTAGCTTTTAATTGTATGGCAGTGCTTGTTATCCATACTGTGAGCACATTAGGTACGACTAAACACCATTGGGCAATGTCTTTTTTAGATTTGCTTAAAAATCTAAAATTTGTCTCTCCAATATCTAATTTTAGATTACAATTGAGTAAAAAGTTATAATAATACAATTTATGAAAAGTGGCCAATAATAATGCCTAATTTATTCAAAAATACATTAAAATGCCATTTCTATAATGAACATGTTCTATACACCAACCGCACGGGGTCATATAACAATTTAGCATGCCGGAGTCTCGTTCGTTATCGGAATTAACCAGACAAATCGCTCCACCAACTAAGAATGGCCATGTACCACCACCCACAGAATCGAGAAAGAGCTATCAATCTGTCAATCCTTTCCGTGTCCGGGCCGGGTGAGGTTTCCTGTGTTGAGTCAAATTAAGCCGCAGGCTCCACTCCTGGTGGTGCACTTCCATCAATTCCTTTCAATTTCAGCTTTGCAACCATACTCCCCCCGGAACCCAAAGACTCATGGTTTACCGCACGCTGCCAAGTGGGTCATGGGAATAACACCGTCGGATTGCGGGTCGGCATCGTTTACGGTCGGAACTACGACGGAATCTGATCGTCTTCGAACCTCCGACTTTCGTTCTTGATTAATGAAAACATTCTTGGCAAATGCTTTCGCTTTTGTCCGGGAACAATCATGGAGTCTGGGCCAGTCTCGTTCTAAAGGTCTGCCCGAGACCTTTCCAACGAGCCTGGCCATGGCTCTCTAGCCCACTGGGACCCCGAGATATCGACCCGGGAATAACCGCGACCTCTGCGTCCAACATCGGCTGTCGTCTGTGACAGCACAGACGTCCAGTCAGGCCACACACATTATGTATATGTCACGCAACTTCACCGGGGGCAAGCTCGGCCTTTCACCGTGTGCAATATAGGCATTTGAGTGCGTGCTCTGCCGGCAAAATTGCGGCCATGTGGAGACACACCTGCAAGTGAATCACAGCGCGAAGGACTTACACTTTTAGCCGCTTTAATTCGGGGAAGTAAGTGGGGTAAAGCATTCAACTGCCTGCTGGAAGGGTGCTGTAAGAAGGACATCGTAAGATTAGACAGGCACCTGCTACGTGTTCACAACTGTAACACTGCAGAGCAAAGGATTAATTTGTGCGTCGCTTACCATTAACTGACACTGATGGACCTCAGGGCGCTCCATTAAAAAACCCCACAAGTGAAGCTTATAAGCACCGGTAAGCTAATGCAGGACGACGGCATAACGCGAGGCCCAGATCACCTCGTTGAAATTACACACCTCATTAAGGCATTCAATCGGTCATGTTTGGGGTCACGGCCATCTTTCTAGAGTCGTGAAAATGCCAGTAAGAGAGCCAAGCATGTCACAAAGTTTTTCAAATGGTGTGCAGAGAAGGGAGGCGTGCAGTTCGTCACGGCCATTTCACTACCTGATGAGGTGCAACGATGGGCACACGCATTGACAGAGAGACGCCTCATGGTCACTACGGTAAGACACTACCTGCTCGATATCAAGATCTTCTGCTCCTTCATAGAGGAGAACGCGGACAAGAAAGGCTATTTCACTGATGCTGCCATGAGGCAACTCAGGCAGGCGTGTAAGCAACAGATCGCCAATTTGAGAGCGGACTTGGTGGTGCATAGGAGTGACACACGGGCCGCCAGTTCCAAGCAGGTCATAGATGGAGTCACCTTGAGATGCTACTGGCGGCGAGCTCGGGACAGGGTGCCCGCTCTCCTGGAACGACTGCGTGAGTCACCCAGCCGAAATAACCTCGTCGTCACACAGGGTATGATAGCCGGATACCTCATCATTAGCTTGGGACACAGCCATTGTGTGCTCCTGAACGTGACCGTGGAGGAGTTCCAGTGGGCCAGTGAGTTAGAGAACGGTGAGAGGGTGGTGTCTGTCAAGCACCACAAAACTGCAGCCTTCTTCGGTAGAGCCAGTGTGGCTTTCGACCCTTTAGATTATGCTTGGATGTCGGAGCTCATAGAGCTCCAGGATAGGGAATCTCGTTACTGTTTCTGTTCCTCAAGGGGGGGGGTGTTATGCACTGGGCTGCTGTCCCACTTCAGAGATTGCTGGGAAAACCTACCCTCATGCAGATCAGGATGAGCCTAGTCACTCACGTGAGTATCCACCATCCATCTCTGTATCCACAGCATAACACAATATCTGAACCCATGTCTCTTCTTTTCTCCACACAGGGCTACTCGCGACTTCAGCGGCCACAGAGGGAACGATTGAGTTGCTACGTGTCACCATCCAGACACCGCCGCCCAGTTCTATGTCGCCGACCAGACAGCCAGGGTGGCATGCAAGGCCCATCTCCATGCCCTCAAAGCTCTGGGCTTAAAGCCACACAGACCCCTGCAAAATGTATAAATAAACAGCACCTCATTTTGAACTTTAACTCTGTGTTTAACTTTAACCCCGAGTCCGTGGTTGGTCCGGTTCGGGAGATAGTGCCGTCGGAGTTCGCGGTTGTTCCCGGTAGGCTAGAGAGTCGCGGTTGTTCCCGGGCCTCTATCTCGGGGTCCCAGTGGGCGAGAGAGCTGTGGCCAGGCACGTTGGAAAGGTCGTTCGAACGAGACCGGCCCGGACTCCGTGGTCGGTCCGGTTCAGGAGGTAGGACCGTCGGAAGTCACGGTTATTTCCGGGCCCAAGTCGCGATTTTTCCGGGCCCATATCTCCGGATCCATGTGGGCTAGAGACGCGAGCCAAGTGTCCTTGATGAGACCTTTCGAACAAGCCCGGCCCCAAGTGCATGAGTCCCGGGGTTCGGGAGCTAGAGGAGTGAGAGTGAAAAATGCTATCTCGGGACGAATGGGCAGCTATACCACCTGCAAGAATTTGGGGCCTCATAGTCATTGATGCTAAAGGGGGCAATGCACAGTATTAAGAACTAATGGTATGCAGACTTTTGAACAGGGGTCATTTCATTTTTTATCTTTGTTGACATGTTTTGTTTTATGATTGTGCCATTCTGTTATAACCTACAGTTGAATATGAATCCCATAAGAAATAAAAGAAACATGTTTTGCCTGCTCACTCATGTTTTCTTTAAAAATGGTACATATATTACCAATTCTCCAAGGGTATGCAAACTTTTGAGCACAACTGTATATACATATATACACACACACATACATATAGACATATATATATATATATATACATACATACACACACACACACACACACATATATATATATATATATATATATATATATACAGGTGCATCTCAATAAATTAGAATGTCGTGGAAAAGTTCATTTATTTCAGTAATTCAACTCAAATTGTGAAACTCGTGTATTAAATAAATTCAGTGCACACAGACTGAAGTAGTTTAAGTCTTTGGTTCTTTTAATTGTGATGATTTTGGCTCACATTTAACAAAAACCCACCAATTCACTATCTCAAAAAATTAGAATATGGTGACATGCCAATCAGCTAATCAACTCAAAACACCTGCAAAGGTTTCCTGAGCCTTCAAAATGGTCTCTCAGTTTGGTTCACTAGGCTACACAATCATGGGGAAGACTGCTGATCTGACAGTTGTCCAGAAGACAATCATTGACACCCTTCACAAGGAGGGTAAGCCACAAACATTCATTGCCAAAGAAGCTGGCTGTTCACAGAGTGCTGTATCCAAGCATGTTAACAGAAAGTTGAGTGGAAGGAAAAAGTGTGGAAGAAAAAGATGCACAACCAACCGAGAGAACCGCAGCCTTATGATTGTCAAGCAAAATCGATTCAAGAATTTGGGTGAACTTCACAAGGAATGGACTAAGGCTGGGGTCAAGGCATCAAGAGCCACCACACACAGACATGTCAAGGAATTTGGCTACAGTTGTCGTGTTCCTCTTGTTAAGCCACTCCTGAACCACAGACAACGTCAGAGGTGTCTTACCTGGGCTAAGGAGAAGAAGAACTGGACTGTTGCCCAGTGTTCCAAAGTCCTCTTTTCAGATGAGAGCAAGTTTTGTATTTCATTTGGAAACCAAGGTCCTAGAGTCTGGAGGAAGGGTGGAGAAGCTCATAGCCCAAGCTGCTTGAAGTCCAGTGTTAAGTTTCCACAGTCTGTGATGATCTGGGGTGCAATGTCATCTGCTGGTGTTGGTCCATTGTGTTTTTTGAAAACCAAAGTCACTGCACCCGTTTACCAGGAAATTTTGGAGCACTTCATGCTTCCTTCTGCTGACCAGCTTTTTAAAGATGCTGATTTCATTTTCCAGCAGGATTTGGCACCTGCCCACACTGCCAAAAGCACCAAAAGTTGGTTAAATGACCATGGTGTTGGTGTGCTTGACTGGCCAGCAAACTCACCAGACCTGAACCCCATAGAGAATCTATGAGGTATTGTCAAGAGGAAAATGAGAAACAAGAGACCAAAAAATGCAGATGAGCTGAAGGCCACTGTCAAAGAAACCTGGGCTTCCATACCACCTCAGCAGTGCCACAAACTGATCACCTCCATGCCACGCCGAATTGAGGCAGTAATTAAAGCAAAAGGAGCCCCTACCAAGTATTGAGTACATATACAGTAAAAGAACATACTTTCCAGAAGGCCAACAATTCACTAAAAATGTTTTTTTTTTATTGGTCTTATGATGTATTCTAATTTTTTGAAATAGTGAATTGGTGGGTTTTTGTTAAATGTGAGCCAAAATCATCACAATTAAAAGAACCAAAGACTTAAACTACTTCAGTCTGTGTGCATTGAATTTATTTAATACACGAGTTTCACAATTTGAGTTGAATTGCTGAAATAAATGAACTTTTCCACAACATTCTAATTTATTGAGATGCACCTGTGTGTGTATATATATATATATGTGTGTGTGTGTATATATAAATATACACACACATATAATTAAGTAGAATTAAAATAGTGAAATAATAGGGTAAAGTGTTCAGGTGTTCTGTGTCAAAATGCCACACAAATTTAAAGGTTTTCATTATTACCTTAGTCAGCTTTATAACAAAAATCACATGTAATGTTAGCTCTTTGGACTTCTATCAAGAGCTAACTGCATCTTTCACCTTTACTGCCAAGTTAGCACATTAAAAATAAGCTCAATAATACAATGACCACTACAAACTAAGTAACATTTGTTTGCCTGTACTGAACTTAACAGATGCACCATCAAATTAAATTTCTATGGCTAACGTCCCTCAGCTAGTTAAAGGGGTTAAAACTTCAGCTCTGGTATTGTTTTGATAGCTTAAATCTGTACACTTTGACAACTTAGCTTAACCTTGCTGTTAGCTTGCACTAAATCACTTAGCTTGACATCAGAACGCCACTATTCATAATAAAGTAACTAAAAACAAAGTAAGATGTTTTCACTCAGAGCAAAGCAGCAGATATTTGACAAAAATAAAACCAAGACATTAACTTTAGTTGATGCTAAACATTAACACTTGGCGTGAATACAGACTTCTGTGCAGCCAGGCTGTCTCTTCCTTCTTCAGACAGACAGCTCTCCCGCGGCGCAGCTGGCGCTCAGATTTAAACTGCTGATTCTTGGGCATTCATTGGCTGAACAGTTCCGGCAACGACGATTTTGTCCAATCACAACACAGAACTGTTTGCTGACCTTGTTTTCTGTGGTTTACAATAAAGTTGTATTCTGCCAAATATAAGATGATATTACAATTGACCACATTTTTAAAGAGAGGGGTAACAAATTACTTAAAGCTAGGGTGTGTAATCCAGAGAGGCTAGCAGTTAGCAAGCTAGATTTGAAAGCATAGAGCCTGCCCTCGCTTCAGAGGTGTCTCCAAAGCCACGCCTCCTCTATCACACATGAACACACACAGAGCAGAGTCTAAGCGCCAGGAGGAGAGACGTATTGGTGGAATCATTCGCAATGGTTTCAGATTACCTCAAGTAAAAAAAAAAGTTTCATTTTACACCGTAGCTGCTGTTAGCATTGAGATAATTCGTAAATGTACACAAACTACATGAGCTAAATACTTAATTACATTAACAAAATATATCAAAAACAAATCAAACCATGTAATTACCTGTCCAAAAGCAAAACAGCAACCATGGCATCATTTTTCAGACCCTTTGAATCCCGCAGTTGCCTCCAGCGTGGAAAAGCAACACCAATATTAATTCTGCTTTTAGCACGCTCTTGGTCCAGACATTTTTTCATTGTAGAAGTTTCTAACATGGTCTTTCTTTTCTTGTTTTTACTGGTGGTTCAGGAGGAACATAAGGTAGCTGCGGTTCGCCTTCCATTCTCGCGCTCGCTCTGCACAGCGTCAAAGAACCCGCGCTGATGATGTGTGATTCTCTGCGCGAACAAGTTGCTCGGCGGTATGCAAATATAGATTGACAGACAGGAAGGACATCCTATCATTACATTCGGACCGAATTTTTTCGGTATTTCCACAGAAGATATATATATATATATATATATATATATATATATATATATATATATATATATATATAGACCACTTAAATTATTGATTGCTATCAGGATGTGAAGAGACTTTCAAGCAGTATAACAAAAAATGTTTCTGGAAAAGACTGCACACCCTAGCTTTAACAGTTTGACATTATTAAATTATTTGAATCAAAATATCCTTTATTATTTTATTCCCGGTGGGTGTTTCTCTGTGTGTATGAAGGACCAGTGCATTATAATAAAAACAAATATTGTGCTAGAGTGAAGAGATTAAAATATCCCTGTCCAAATATATTTTTACTTTTAAATCATTAATATTTGACCATAAGTCCAGGTTTGGTCAAGTGCAGATGTTAAGCTACTGTTTTTGGATAAATGTAATGTCTTTGTTGATGTGGAACTTAAATAAATTTACCATGCATTTAATGTTAGAAAACGGAAAAGTACTGTTAAGTTGCAGTTGTCATATTTTTTTATTACACTGTATTGGAAGTAATTTTATAGAACAGTTCTGTAAAATTGATTTTCATTAGGTTTTATAATGTGTTTATTACTTAAAATTTACAGCAAACATGCGTAAAAAAACAAAAATTCTGTGTTTTTAAATAAATGCGCACAGAGCAGAAAAATGTAAAAAAAAAAAAAAATAAATATTGGTCAGTGTTTTTACACTGATATCTACTAAATTAACACTCAAAACTGTACAAAAATTGTACAGTCGTGTTATAAAACGGTGGATTCTTATAACTTAAATTTACAGACTTTGCACTTTTACAGAAGATTTATTGAAAAACTTGTTTTTTCTGTATTTTACAGGTATATTCTCTTATTATGAAAAAGACTGTAATTATTTACGGTAAATATCAGTAAAAAAAAATATATATATATATATATATATATATATAAATTTTTTTTTTTTTTTTTTTTTTTTTTTTTTTACAGTGTATAAGCATGTATTAACCCTGTGAGACCCAAATATAGAAACATTAAAAAAAAAAAATGTTTCACCCTTTATATGTTGTTGTAGGAGGCCTCTAATGCAGAAATAAATGGGTTTTTACATTTTTTACATTTTAGTAAGTTTTTAGGGAAAAGTTGTAATATTGCAATGTTGGGCCTGTTGGGTAGCAGAATTTCAGTGATTTTACTCACTGTCTGAACAAATGTAGAGAACATCTGATGGTTCATTTGCAGGGTGTACTGCTTATGTAGCCCCATAACAGTAGCCTATATATCTATACACTAATAATCACACAATAATGATAATCAGACAAGTCATATTTTTATGAAAAATTGTTTATTATAAAAAAATATGTTCAGATTGTATTTACAAAACCTGATGAACTGAATGAAAACTTTGGCATTTACTATGTTTATCTCTGTAGCCCTGACCTGAAAAATCAGTGTTGGTACTGATAAAATCCTTTTTCAGCCAACGATACCTGTCACAGGGATGGTCTATTGTTTTGTTGGCATGATGTTCACATAATCATCCGGATCATTGGGTTTTTTATTTTCCTTTTCCAGTTCACAGGCATCTCCACATTCCTCTTCATCACTTGTATCAGAGTCCTTCTCAAAGTCACTGTTCCCATTTTGAACGGCATCAATGACATCATACACATTGTAGATAAGACGGTCTTTCCTGGCTGGTGGCATTCTGAAATGTAAAAAAAAAAAAAAAAAAAAAAAATCACTGATTAT
The DNA here is from genome assembly GCF_019703515.2 of Myxocyprinus asiaticus. Lineage (NCBI taxonomy): Eukaryota > Metazoa > Chordata > Actinopteri > Cypriniformes > Catostomidae > Myxocyprinus > Myxocyprinus asiaticus. Next base: position 5,475,395 of record NC_059387.1, read on the forward strand.
TTTCCAGGCTAAATAATCTCAATGCAAATAAATCCCAATCATACTTACACGTTTTAAAGAATTGACCCATTCCACAGAATTCACACATTCCACAGAATTCAAACATTCCACAGAATTCACACAATACTGTCTGGCTAGCTTATTGTGCCCTCTACTTATCATGCTAATAGCACTTATACCCCCCACATTCCAGAACATTATCACCTGTCCCTCATGAAGCAAGCAGATATTTGGGCAAACAAGCAAAGCCCAGAAAAGAAAACAGGACCAGTTAAGTATATTTTATAAATGATAAGATACAGATAGTTTCAAATATTGCTACACAAATACTTTCAAATTCTCAAAGAAATAATGTATTCTTTAATTCAACTTGAACTTATCATTTAATAATCATTTAATTTTGATTGAAACTCAAAATTGTAACAAAGAAGACATTTTAAACTTGTGAATGATCAAAAATAGCATGTTTCTATTAGTATTTTTTTTTCACATGGAACAGGTGAGAAGTACAATTCATCCATGTAATTTGCAAGGTGCACAGGCAAATTTAGCTACCCCTTTCACCCAGTGTTGTAGAATTGCAACACTGACATAACAAGCTCAAAATATAATATGATCAAAGCATTCAACAGTACCTTAATATCTGCATGATCTATATATAGTTTTACTAATCACAGAAAAAAATATTTTAAGCATTTTACTTACTTGAATGTTGATTTATCCAGTCCAGTAAAACAAGATGATGTGCTTCAAGGCAAGTTTGCAGGTTGTGTGAGTTCATGGCCAGGTGAACAGGCCTATTTACAAAATCTACCATCCAATAGCATTGCAAGGCTGAACAATACCTATTAAGGACCTATTAGTTGTGTAAATGTGGTCTTAGAGAGAGAAAAAAAAAAAAAAAAAAAACATGTGCAGGTTTATTTTAGTAGAGCTAAAATTGATGTTGTAATATTACAACAGTGGGCATCACAGGGTTGATGAATGCTGAAGCATATGGGTAGGCTAATGCCCTGTTTTTAATTTCTTTTGACATTAGCCTCTGTATTTCATAGAACCATCTTTAATGTTTTGTATTTCATTATCGTTTTTCATTTTAATGTTTTTCATATACAGTATATATATATATACCAATGTTTTTTCTCTTTTTTCAAACAGCTGAATAAAACCCCAAATATAAATATTTTTGTATCCTGTGTTGTTTCTTTTCAACCCACCGGCTACAATTGTATTATTAATTATATTTTAAATGTAACATTAACATGACAGTAATTTAAGCACAGCCTTTGTAACAGTGCTTGAAGTGGAAGAAAAATGTGCAGGTATTCTCTGTGTTAGTATTAAATTATAATTTTTTGTTTTGTTTTTGGTAAATGATACTCGGAGACCACTTTTGTTCACAACATATGTTTATATAAAAATAAATAAATAAATCTGGGGGTTATACATTAACCTCTTCAACTACTTTCTTCGGGGTCTAGATTATTCAGATGAAAACTCAATGGGGGCCAAACATTTTTGCATATATTTCTTACCTAACACTTTCATTGTAACTAACAAAGTAACATGAAAAACAAAACACTGTTAATAATGTATGTTTGTTTACAATAAAATATTCAGGGGTATTTAATTAATATTTTTTAAGGTCTGGGCATAAATTAGTTTTTAAGATCTGGCTAAAGAAACACTCTCAAATAAAAAATAGGTTTTGATTAACTTAACTTTGAAAATAAAAACATGCAATGTAGGGTTATTTTTTATGAAAACAGATGAAGAACATTTAGATCTGCTGAAGTCTGTTATCTTTGACAATATTAAACCACATAAAATAATATAAAAATGAAATGCCTATTCTTCCTTTTCTCTATTATCCTCCCATTAAAGGGTTAGTTCACCCAAAAAATAAAATTCAGTCATTGTTTACTCACCCCTGTGTTGTTATAAGTCCATCTGACTTTCTTTCTTTTTCTTAACATAAAGGGAGAAACTGTGAAAGAAAATGCTGTGCTCAGTGATGCCATACAATGGCAGTTTATGGTGACCACCTCTTCTAGCTTCTAAAGGATGCAAAAGTATAATTCAGAAGTCTAATAAATGATATCATGAAACTAATGATTGTAATGAAAGCATACGATAAGGTTAATTGAGAAACAAACCGAAATCGAATGTACTATTTAGTGAAACTGTTGACCGACTGCTGATCTCCTCTGCGTGTTCATGAGACTGTACTCTAAAGAACTAAATAATAGAACACAACACAGCTGCACACAAACCAGAGAACCGAAATTATAAAACATGTCTGAAGAGTTTGTAGTCCAAGAATAGATGCAGTTCTATGCCCAGACTTATTGAATTTGTTTTTATTCTGAGTACTCAATCAAAGTGAGAGAGATAGGCTGCATCCAAAAACGTAATCAGTTAATGGCTGAACCGACAGCGTTTATGAATGAATGGAACTCTTAAGGGAACTGGTCTCAGGACAGTTTGAAGGGCACCTTATTTTTATCTTACCTCTGTATTAGGCCTCCAAAGGCAGCATTTTCCAGTTTTTGGATGCAGCCATAGACAGAGGAGGCTGAAGGCAGCCACAGTCACACTGTTTCCTAACCTGACGGCAAACAACATGCTATAAAATGCATCTTTTCGATGTAATTCAGAGTTTTTGTCCTAACTATCCATGTTGAGCAATGGTACATTATTATATTATATTATTGGTTTCTATTTTCTGCATCATCATGCTGGGTAACCCTGACCGCTAAAAACTTTCTCATAACAGTATATTGAAGCCAGCATCTCATGAGCCGGTTACAACCTACTTTATTTTGGCTAAGAATCTCACACCTACCGAAGGTTTCGATGAGGTATCACTCTCTTCAGACGGAGGTTCAGAATGGAGAAGAGGCGACAGATATCCCTGCCTACTCTGTCTCTGTTTGATTGAATAAAAAATAATAATGCTGGGCATAGAAATGCATCTATTCTTGGACTAAAAACTCTTCAGACATGTTTTGTTAGTTTGGTTCTCTGGTTTGTGTGCAGCTGTATTCTGTTCTTTAGTATCACTGTGGCGGACCTGTTTTTAGATAAACAAAAAGTGCTATATTTCACCAGTGGGCTGCATGAAATACTGATCTCATGCAGTCTCATGAACATGCAGAGGAGAGCAACGGTTGGTCAACAGTTTCACTAAATAATACATTAGATTTCAGTTTGTTTCTCACCAAACCTTATCGTATGTTTTCATAACAATCCTGAGTCTAATAGAATAATTTATTAGACTCCTGAATTGTACTTTTTTTTTCTTTTGAAGCTTGAAGAGGTGGTCACCATAAACTGCCATTGTATGACATCACTGAGCACAACCCTTTGTGTTAAGAAAAAGAAAGAAAGTCATATTGGGTTACAGTATAACAACACAGGGGTGAGTAAACAATTACTGAATTAAAATTTTTGGGTTAACTATCCCTTTAACGAGGGAAAATTAGCCTTTCCTTGTCCTGCCCATATGGTGAATTTGTGCAGGAGACAGATATTTGTGCAGATAATCATTGGTAAGCGGAGAACAAAATTATTTGTTGATGTTCGGGATTGAAAACTCAGACACAAGTCTGATCATAGAACCAAACACAATCAGGATTTATGCATGTATGCAGGTTAAATGACACATTATCACATTTAACAAGCACAACTGACCCTGAACAGATGAGACATGTCCGTTTAACACTTAAAGAATGGAGAATAAAAGCAAACGTTTATGTGTATTTTTTTTAAAGGTTCATGTAAGGACTCTTCAAGGAAGGAGGACCCGGAAAACAGGTCCTCACCAGCAGGTACTTTTATTCAGACAAAAACACAGGCTCCACGGCCACAGCGCACAAACAAACTCAAATAATAAACAGGCCTCACGGCCACACAGTGACACAGTCTCTCTAGTTTGGTAGCAGACACACCAGGCTTGTGTTCAGTCACGCTCTCTCTCAGCCTTCTGACGGTGACATGGCTGTTTATATGCCGCTCTCCCCAGCTCACTGGAATTAGAGACAGGTGTTAGACATAATTTAGCTCAGATGTAAGCGCCCTTACCGCTTTTTCTCTCTCCGGACGGGTGCTCGACCATGCCCCCGTTGCCACAGTTCGGTTTTCATCATCGATTTATCTTTTGTTGAAAAAGGTTGTGCATTTGAGCTGACATCACTTCTGTAACAGCTGTGAAGTATTTTTTAAGTCTGTAGTTTTGACTGCACCTGCAGTTTGCATGAATACATTTTGACTGAATAAGACGCGATAAAATGTGCTCACCTAAAAGTTGCTGGTTCATGTTTTAAAGAGCAGTGTAACTGAACTAAGCTCAGAAAAGCTTAAACACACATGCTCCGCTGATTCTGTTGCATGTGCCTCTGAGTGTTGTTAAACTCCCAGCTGAGTTTTACGCAGAGCGCTCAGATGTTTAGACTGTAATGCAGTTTTATCAAAATCCATCTGAGGGTCAGATTAATTGATTAATCCACTGTATTACATTAAATAAAAGAAATTACATCGTACCGGGAAACTCTGAGAAGTGGTGGTATGCAAGAAAAACTGCCGGTACTCTGTTCACTAAATTAGAGAAGTGCAGGTACTGCATAGCAGTGTGTACCCACCCACTTCAAGAACTGCTTTATAAAAATATAAAGCCAAACGCAAATGTGAACAAATGTTGAACAGTTTAACGGGGAAAAATATTGACTGACTAGTAATTCCAGTGTCGACGAGCAGCATCAGAACCACTTATGGTTCAACTGTGGTTCAACCAGTGGTGGCTCAGCGGTTAAGGCTCTGGGTTACTGATCAGAAGGTCAGGGGTTCAAGCCCCAGCACCACCAAGATGTCACTGTTGGGCCCTTGAGCAAGGCCCTTGACCCTATCTGCTCCAGGGGTGCTGTATCATGGCTGACCCTGCAATCTGACCCCAGCTTAGCTGGGATATGTGAAAAAAAAAAGAATTTCACTGTATATGTGTGATAAATAAATATAATTATTATTAATTATAGTCTCACAAATCCTTAGAGTAAATGTAGGTGGGTCAGTTATACAAGCTTTAAAATGTGTCATTTTTCAAATTATGCGTTAAAGTGTTTCTATATTATAAAATAGCAGTGTGTGAGTAATAGAGTGAAAAATACGTGTTTATAAAGTCATAATCAGCTATTGTAGTCACGATTTGTGTGAAAGTAACTAAAACGCACCATTGTTGTAGCGCCTCTAGTGTTCATTTCATCAGGAAACTGTGACGAAACAAGTCAGTTGTATTTTGACCCTTTTTTTTTATTTATTTTTTTATGGCTAAGTTAGTTCAGGTTGACAAATGTAAAATGGAATAACCCCAAGAAAACATGAAATTCATAATTCAATAATCAGATTTGTAAAAAGGAAAAAATTTAAAACCTTGAAAAATTATTATCATTAACGATTAATGTAGATTTTTTTTTTCCTTTTCATCATATCGGTTATACTTATTTGTCATTAACCCAACAATAACAATGTTCAAATAAATAATAAAATGATTTTGTTAAAGACCAAGGCATACATTTAGCCCCAGAATCTTGAAACAACGCTTTGATTCTCTCTGTGAACTGTGACTAACCCTTTTTTATGGTCCTTTCTGCCACAGTTGTTCTATTTTTCTTCCTCCTTTTCTTCATCTTCCTCCTTTAGTGAGAGGCAATTATGTCCTCTAAGAAATCGGATGTGAGTGCATCTATAAAGACAATTTAAGTGTACGTGTTTTAAAGGAGCAAATACTCAACCACAAATTCAAAATTAGAGCAAATTACACATGGAGTGATTATGAAACTGTTGGTAATAAAGAAATCAGTGCTATAAAGAGAAGGAGGCAAATGGCTGGGCAATTTGTAGCGACCATCATAAGAAGTGATGGAAGTCAAGAAGGGGGGGTGGAGCGAGTGGCCTGTGGTAAAAATAATTTCAGTTAATGGTCAGAGCACAGACCTCAACTAACACACTGACACTGGAGGTGCAGGTAATCAAACTGACATTAATGAAGCTTCCGAATGTGACATCTCGTCATCAGGAATTTTCTTCATTTGCGCGGAAAATGCCAGGCTGCTCACCTCTGACTGCGTGGCCCCCACATCTATTAACCTTATTGATTTGGAGCCCTGCTGATACCCTCCAGATCCCCAGGACCCCCACTGAGGCACTGAAGTGGATCAATCCGTCGCCGGGGGCCACAGCTCTAACAACGATGTGCATGGAGACCAGTGTTTGTGGCATGAAATTAATATCCAGATATGGCTTTAAAAGTGCATTGCTCCAACTGCACAAACATCTTTGGTTCTTATTTTCGACATCCCTCCACCCCTTTCTCACACACTCTCTTGTTTTGGTACAGGCTGAATGGAGTTTATGTAAAAAGGACCAGTGGGTGTTATGATATTGGTATTTAAAAAAAGCACATAATTTCACAGCCTCTTAATGTCATAAAACAAGCATTACCATCATTACAAGTAGCAAATCAATAATGGGATAATACAGTATAATGGGATATATTTTTTTTTAATTCTGGGTGGATTGCCTTTTGATAAATGAGTGTTTGTGCTTAACTGATTTGCTTTGGCAACAATGTAAAAGGGAGGAAAAGTTCTACTCTGGATATCACATTTACATTTAATTTGCAGTTGCTACGAGCAAATACCACTTAAGATTATGAGTTATAAAAATAACACATTTAGATTAATAAAATGTTCTTTGCATGAAGTAGCCATTCTTGATAAAAAAAAAACACTAGTAATCAGTATAATCCATGCACAACTGTAAAGTTTAATAAATGCAAAAAGCACAGCTTAGCAATTGCAATTTAGATTTGTACATGTGGTGTCTGATGTGCTCCCGTTTGTGGGCTATGTTTCTCTTGATTAATCTGCATAATTTACATACAGTAGCTGATTTTTCATTTTTGTTATACTTTGATTGTACAGTCTTTTGAGTCTCATGTTTGATGAACACTGTGACTGACTGTGGAGACACTAATATTAAACATTTCTTTCACTCAATAATCATATTTCTGAAGAAGGTCTGTCACTGTCCATTAAGAAAGATTCAGTGAAGTGGTTAAGGACTCATCTATATTGATAGCGTGTTATTATTCCATAGTGGTATTTATGGTGCAAAATATAGTACAAGCGCAGAGTAATTTCTAAGGATAGCTATGTTGTTTATTGAGTGAAGGATATAGAAATACAAACATGATCACACAGGAAGTTGGCATGCTGTTTCCAAAAGTTCTGGTACCCTAGGATCGGTGACAGTATGCCAACTGACTGACATGCAGCGTTTCCCACCAGACATTTTTGCATCGGTTTCAGTGTGTTTACCTTCCCACATGGCTCGACCGACAGCGTGTTGCATAAACAGCATGAGAGACCTGGAATTGTCTCCATGTTGAAACCAGAAAGTAATCTTTTTCACTTAATCAGTGACGAGCGTGATTTGGAGGTTGCACTTTCCCTCTAGCATTTAATTTTTACTCACGAATGGTTAGGTTTAGATTTGTGTTTGGTGGTAGAGTCCATAACATATGCTAAAGAAAAGTTGATTCTGTTCAAATACATTCTATTTTCTTTGTGTAAAAATAACTGTCCGAGTGGGGGTCCTCCCTGAGAATTTTGCGGTAGCCGGTGCATAAGAGTCATTCACTATAGGAACTGTTCTCTCCTCCGCCATGTTGATTTCATCTCCTCACAATGCAGAAACTCTGGTATCAGGCAAGCACCTGATTATGTTTTTGATTACTCCGTCTGTTGTGTCTCTCAGCTGTGATAAATGATTCTGAAGCTGTTAGTTTTCCCAGCTGTGATGTAGTACTAGAAATCTGAGTGATCATGGAGTGAGAGACAATGCCGATGACTTCAAAGAAACCGCTGGCTGACTGATGTGCGCTGACTCAATGCACGTCAAACTTAACTGGCTTTTAAAACGTAAAAATGGTCGTTTGTCGCCACCTGCTGGCTCAAATATTTAATATCACAGGGAAAAATGGAAAGTCTGAAGCTCTTTTACACATCTGTGCTGCTCTTACACTTTAGTTTCAAACAGCACGAACAACATCAGGATGATACAAACAGTGAAGCGTCCGAGTGCTGATGTTCTGAGACATCAGTACTCATGGAATGTGTCTCGTCCAATCAGATTCGATGACCGGAACTAACTATTGTATAATTCAGAATATAAAAGACATCCATTGAAAAGGTCTCCACACATATCTAGGGATCAGGATGTCATAGAAGCAACCATTTAGTAATGCCCTAGCAACCAGCTAACAATGCCCTACTAACCACCCAAAACACCCCAACATTGCATAAATATAACAAATAAAATACAAATGTAATAAATTGTATTATTAATGTTCAGTTCAGTTATTCGTTGTTGTGGAGAATCCAAAGATATTTTGACCAAATATAAGATTAGGCTACATCCGTTTTTCAGAGAAATAAATTTTTATTGTCAACAAAATAATAATGAATAATAATTAAAACTGAACTAATAAAAACAAGAATTAAATAATTGTCAATAAATAAATGATTAATAAATAAAAATGTCAAGTGGTGAAACCAGTATGTAAAAATAAATAAAAATGTTATTCTATTTTTGAATCATTTGAATCATTTTTTTTTTTTTTTTTTTATTTTATTTTTTTTATACAATGCCATGAGGTTTCTAAAAGGGTCTTTTTACTGTGATATCATTTTTTTTTTTTTTTTTTTTTTTTTTTTTTGGGCACATGTTAGATACACCACACTGTCTTTGATTTGACAGACAAAAGATTTTTCTTAAGAAAAAAATCTTAAAATTGAATTTTAATTTAGAAACATAAAGTGTATGTTTACACTTTGTGTAGATCACTTCATATGTGATGTTAAGAAACTGAGGTTTTCACAGATGTCGAACTGGATTTCTACGATAAAACATTAGATTGTATATACATGAGAGAAAGTAGCTTATCAAACAAATGTATTTATAGAAAAAGGTTTTGAAAAAGGATATACAGTTTATGAGAATGTTACAGCATCACAGACACATCTTTTAACTCTCACTAACAAAAAGTGTTACAATAGGAGTCAGATTTCAAACAGTGGCCCCTAAGGGATGTTTTTGGCCCTGAAGCTCCTTGACTGTCCCCAGTGACTGTTGATGAGACAGCGGGCTTTAAACAGGTGGTGTACGTGGGATCAGAGACGTCTGTGCAGATGCACTGAGAATCTAGACCTTCTATTTATAAGCCTAATCACTCTCTGGATGTCAAAAGGTTAACTGCCCCTTCTCTAATACCCCCCTTTGTTCTACAGAACAAGACAAAACAGAAAATGTCCCACTTTGGTGTCTATTTATGCAAAAAATTTTTGGAAGTAAAATATTATGTTCAGCTGATTCTTATTGATTCACTCGTACCGCCAAACGCAAGAATTCCATTCCTTTTTGAAGTCAACTCAAGGGGGAAAAAAGCATCTGCAAAAACAGTCTTCAGTAGCTTTAGACTTTGAACATATTGTTTTTTTTTTTTTTTTTTAGAAGCCCAGCTGTAACAACGTCTGGACAGAGGCAGAGCAAACAACAAACTGATCTAATTATATACAAATTAGATTTGTACATTTTCTGACGAAAAGTGCGTTAGTGCTGTTTGCCCGTTCAAAAGTTTCTGCCACAATGCTAGGGTGTTTGCCAGGATGTTGGTGTGGTGTTCCAAGTGGTAAATACTGGTCCCAAGGCAGTTGCTAGGGTGTTCTGGGCAACATGATCACACATGAAGTCGGCATGATGTTTCCGATAGTTTCGGTACCCTAGGATCGGTGACTGTATGTCGACGCGCTGACATGCAGCATTCTTATCAGACATGTTTGCAGTGGTTTCAAAGTGTTTACCTTTCCACCCGGCACGACTGGCAACGTATTGCATCAGCTGCGTGGGAAACTAGGGTTCAAAGCCATGCAGTAACCATGTTTAAATAATCAATGACGAGCATGATTCGGAGGTTTCACTTTTCCCTCTAACATTACTTTTTTACTCCACAAATGGTTAAGGTAAGGTTTGGGTTGGGGGATAGAATCTATAAATATATGCTTTTCTCTTCATTGTATAAAGTCCTGTAAAGCTGAAAACAATATGCTTCACTACTAGCTTTTAGCGACCTCTCCTGGACATAAATGGAGCTCACACATGCCCATATGCCCTACAACACTTACTGCTTTGTCCACTGGGGGCAGTTTTTCAAAATTTCGGTCAACGTATACCAATTTTGACAACTAAAAAGTCGGTCTACTCTTTCCAATTTCACTGTGAGATCAGGCTGTTCTGGGTGATAGCTAAGTGGTTGTAAGTCACAAGAGATTTATCCATATCTATCTGATATTCTGGTGCTGAAATATGACTGGGCTGCATTGCTCTTTGGTTGCAAGTTGGTTACTAGGGTATTTTTGGTAGCTGCTTACAGGTCCAAATCAAAAGAGCCCACCCCCTATTGTCTATGAAATTCTGGTCCCTAGATATTGTTCTTCCTTTAATGTTAGTCTATGGGATTTTTTTTCCGCTGTTGTATTGCCCACCATACGAAAAGTCTGACTGCTAAGTAATTTATATCTGTAGCAAGTCTGATGCAATGATAATGCTAACTTTGTCCTCTACATTACAGTGTGAAAGTATAAATATGCTGAACTGTCTTCTTATTTAATATCATACAGTATCTGTGCTGCAAACAGAAGCTAATGTGTGTGTGTGTATATATATATATAATTTATATATACAGTATATTATGTATGCACACACACACACACACACACACACACACACACACATACTGTACATCAGTAACACTTTACAACAAGGTCATATACGTTAATGTTACATGAACATCTACATACTAAAACATTAAATACATACTAAAATTTTATAATTATGCATTTTTTAGCATTAAAAGTTTTGCTGTTTATAAATGGTTTATAAAGGGGTTCATTGGTAACTAATAAGTCATTAACAAATGCATTATAAATCACTGATATTTGGTTATAACAACATGAATAAAAATAGTGACTTTCATGCAATACTTGCCAAATAATGAGTATTTTAATTTACATGTTACACATTCTTAATAAATACACGTATTCATACTTATATTAATAAAAACATAAAATGCCTTAATTCAAGATTCATGTCACAATACAACATTATAATGAGATTAAAAGGAGGGATTATTTTGTCTTTATATTCATTACTGTAATGTCTTAACTCACTTGTGTTGTCATTTTTCTTATCACATTGATGTCAAAAGAATGGTGCTACTCCAAGTGCTGTCCAAACTTAGCTAGTCCTAGTTACCAAGGACTTACTAAAGTTACTAAAGTACTCTGCAAAAATACTTTTCAGCTCTTCATGCTCATTCACAGGATGTATCATATAATAAAGCCTGATGATCATTAAACCATACTGAACTTTATGTATATAGCATTTTAATGTTGGCAACTCCTTAATAAATTCTTCATTTGTGTCCAATTTACATTAAAGTACATTTGGTTGATTGAATAAGTGTTATGAAGCATTTATAACACATTTTGTAAAATGGCTCACTATTTGACAAGTATGAAGTCTCCATTTTTATTCATGCTGTTATTATCACATATCAATGCATTTGTAAATGGCTTGTTAATCATCAATAAACCAGTAAATAGGTATTTAGCTAACATTAATTAATGCATTGTGAACCAATATTAATACATTCTGTAAACAAAATATTATTAATTGTTAGTTCTTGATCCCTAATGCCTTTACAATAAGGTTCTAATGTTAAAATTAGCTAAGTGTTACCAACTGAACTGGCATGTTTCTGAAGCTTTCACCGATACAGCATGTACAGTTTATCCTGTAGCTCAGTCAGTCTCAGCAGCTCTAACAGACGAGAGGTCCTGGTGTGATGGAGACAGAAGCTTCGCCATCTACAGTGGCTGGTCCTGTCTAGGATTCATCATTAGCCCATGTCACTGCATCCCAGTGGGAGAGGAGACTTACACCCAGGGCAAATCTGTAAACACCAATTTAATCTGCATGGAGAAAGTTACTGTCATGAGCAATGACAGCGAAAGCCTCTGGGCCATGCAGCAGCACAAAGAGTCACAACACCACCCCCCCCCCCCCCCAATATTGCTGTCAAATCCCGACATTAAGCTATTATGGCCATCAAGGAAGCTGCCACTGAGAGACCTGTTTCTCTCCACCGGTGTCAGCGCGGCTTCCAGAGTGGCCAGTGCATGCATGCATGTGATTTAGATGGGTCTGGTAATTTAATACTCCCCATTAATTGCCATCATATTGTTTTATGACCTCGAGCATGAGCTGATTGGCGAATCCTAGGATATCCAAGCCCACGTTTATTGTGTTTATTAAATGCTATGTAATTATTTAAATAAGAGCTGGTGATTGCTCTTACAGTGGTGCATTCAGTTATTTAGGGGTGACTGATTCTAATATCGTGGAACTCCCTTAATTGCATGTGTTTATATGATAATCCTCTATATGTATTTTGCAACCTTTCAAGTAATGATTTAATTGCCTCCTTCAAGTTATACTATTACAATATCCTTACAAAATACAAACTAGAAACAAATGAGACATTTATTAAAACAGTAATAGTACAGAGCTATAACTTTAAAGTGGTACTATAGTTCAGATAATGTCTGCAATATTGATCCAAACTTGTGGTTTGTATGGTCTTACAACAAAAACAGTGCTTTAAATTATGTATGATACTATGGTAAATTGCCTCAATGCAAATCCCAAATCAATGTCAGAATTGGTAACGCCCAGTAGTTTCGAAACATTTGGAGAGAGGCCCGTGTTAACTGGTGTATGGTGGTCGCCCCATGTCCCTTAAAGTATAAAAGCAGCCAGTGTTAAGTTGTAGGCATGATGATGAGCACTTAACAATGATGACAATTACTCGCGGTCCCTCCCCTGTTTTTCACACCCTAACATCTTGATTTCATGGGTGACACTTAGGACTCCCCAGTGTACATTAATAGGAGCTATGGGACCCCTTTCCTTTCTCCTTTTTCTCTCTGTTGATCGCTCTTTCTCTTTTGCTCACTGAGCTCTGAGAAAAATAAAAATCTATTTCCTCCTTACAAGAAACATGCACATTGGAGGTACAAGCAAAGTAAATACATTTTGGCTTAACACAGCCATGTATTGCATTTATGTGGTGAGTAAAAGCAGAGTTTCCATTTCCATTTCTGTTTCTGTCAGAGCAAGAGAGAAAGACAGAGACCCAATAGCAGAGGGACAGTTCAAAGGATTTATTAACAACAAATGTCATCATAAACTGTGCTGGCAAAATATTAGTACCCCATCAGCGGCTGCAGTAGCAGGAGATGAAGAACAAGTCTGTGTGTGCGTAGTGGCTGCGCAGTGGACAAAGGAGGAGTGTTCATAGACAGGTGTATGCATTGTGGAATCAGGAGCATATCCGTAGGAAGTGTCCATTGAAGCGTGGTGTTCTGCAGAGAACAAAGCCCGGACGAAGGAGGGCAGTTGTATTCCCGACATACAGGCAGAGACGAGAAATCCTCCACTGGCGATTCGTGGGCGTACAGCAAACTGGAAGGTACCACACTTCCCGACACGCAGGCAGAGACAGGCAACCAACAGATACATGAGACAGCACCAACTAGACACAGAGAGCAAGGTTAGTTGCTTGGCAGCACACACATTAGCATAAACTAGACTACATTAAACATTGAACTACATAAACGTTAAACCACACTGAACAATCCAGCACCCAACATGACACACAAGTGGATTTAAATAAGTAGTAAATAAACAAGGGGCAGGTGCTGCTCGCAGCTGAATGTTGTCATGATCAGCGTTCCCATGGAAACAATCTGGGTTCCCATGGAAACGCTGATTCCGCATGCCAGCGGCACCTGAAACACATGAGGGCAAAATGTAAACATGCTTCGACCCAAACAAACAGGGAACGATGATGCCACGGTCTTCGTCAGACAAAAACTCAACCTGACAAGGTGACAGGACCGTGACATCACTGGAGAGCGCACGGCGGTAACTCATGCATGACGGTCACTAACAACTGGATCCGTACCCTCGCACAAAGAAGGTACACAAAACAAGAGACAGGTTGATAATGCCACGTAACAGTTTCAAAATGTCAGTAAGTCATCCTCATCTAACCAATACCTAAAGCAGTAAACATTGTGATAAGTGCACTTTCACGGCCGATGCGTAATGAAAAAATATTTTAGTGGCTGTTGCTGATTTTGTAAACCCTTAAATGTCACAGGGAAATAAACAATTATCACTACAATAAGTATCACCATCTCCATGTTCAAGGCTATGCTTTGAGAATCAAAGCTAACTGCAAGTCGCCAGATTTCAAATGGCAACATAAAGAGTTTAACCCATGATCAGTGATAGTGGGTTTCATTCAATAACCATGTTCAAGCACATATTGTTGTGTTAAACCTGTGCTTTTTATGCAAAAATGATTCATCAATAAGTTTGCACTAAAATATGTTTACGATAAAATTTGAACCAACCGAAACCATACATACATATTGTGTTTCTACGGGTTTCCTTTTACCTGCTGAACTCAAATGAAGATTTTTAGAATCTTTTTAGAATAAGCTCTGTAGTTCCATACAATGCAAGTGAATGGGTGCTAACATTTTGAAGCTCTAACAAATCACAAGTCAGCATAAAAGTAATCCATAAGACTCCAGTGTTGGTGAGAAACAGATCAATATTTAAATCCTTTTTTTAACTAAATTCTCCTCCCTGCTCAGTCAATGTCCACTTTAACTTTCACTTCCACATTCTTCTTCTTGTGTTTTCGGTGATTCACATTCTTCATGCATATCGCCCCTTACTGGAGCAAAAACATGTCAGACAGTTCTGGGAGGTAATAGAAAACAACCATTTTGATGACAGACTTACCAGAATAACCAGAGCAACATTTCAGATTCTATGTGGTGATATTGATGATATTCTCTGAGCGAAGTAAGTATTCACATAGCTATAGGAATATATGTGATAAATGTGTTTCCATCTAAGTTTACGTGCATGTCTTCTTACCAAATACTTTTTTTTTTTTTTTTTTTATCTACCTCAAGATTTGCATACGTGGATGGAAACCCAACTATTTACAAATGGATGTACAGCAGAGATTGTGTGGAAAGCTCTTATTTGAATTAGACCCATTGTTCTCTTGTTTTGGTTCATGCTGCCAAAACATGACAATTTGGGGCTTGCCCTATTCATGCCAGCAGTGTGTTACAACCAGTAGAAACTGATGCTGGCTGACTGGTGGCCAGGGCATCCACGGTCTGCAATCTGTCAATCCGGGTTCTGCTTTAGCCAGTGTGATGGTGTTGGGCGAGAGGTCTCCATGCTTCAGTTGGCTTTGAGCCCAAATGGGGGATCAGTGCATGTCCAGCAACCCGTAGGCCCTGGGGCACACAGCGACAGACCAGAAGCATCAAGACAGATTTGGGAAAGTGCTATCAGCAGGGGTTCCTCAGTGTGGGTAGGGCCCAGTAAATAGAGAGCATGGTGGCTACACCAGGCAATTTTCCCAGAATGCACTTTGCAGAGCTTACTTCCAGAGCAGGGACAGCATGACACGCTGTGGGCAGGTCTCCACAACGAAACTTGTACTTAATTTCCTCATTTCTTCCAGCTTTTGGTCTGATAGTCTTTAAAACCCAGTTTTTTGGCCTTTCCAGGGCGGAATGGATTGTGAGGTACTTTCACCCCTTGATCTCTGGAGTAGATAGTAGACTACTACCCAACAGTCCCTGCTGCTGATCCTCTCGACCAATCACAGCAGACTGGAGTTTCTGAGCTGGAGAAAAAAATCATGGCGGACAAGGTGATGCCAATTGTAGAGTAAATGTTGATTTCAATAATCATTTTTTCCTGGTCATCAACAACGGATCAATTGCTTTTCTTGTGTATAGTGTATCACTTTTCAGTCTGATGTGTATGACTGGTTCAAAACTTTGTTTTATTTAATTTTCCAGAGAAATGTAATTACTCCCATTCAGTTTTTATTGAATAGTTTTTTGGGGGAAGTTTTAAGTTCATAAAAGTAAGTAACAGAACACTAAACATTTGTTATTGTTGTTTCAAAGAGGAATTTAGAATTATTGTGAGTCTCTAAAATATCAAAATAGGAGAGGAAACTTTCCTGTACATAGCTGTAGCCTGTAAGATTACTTTTATTTATTGATATAGCAATGCTCGGTCTACCGCCGATTTATATATTTAAAGTGTGGCAAAGTGTGTTTTTTATTATGATTTTTGCGATATACTGTGGTGTGTGAGACATTTGACTGTGTTCCTGTACCCATCCATGTGTCTGAATCATGTTTATTTGTTCTTTAAATATTTCAAATGATGGGGATTTGTTGTTGTTAAATGTGTACTTTGTTTTTCAGTTCAGGTTCAGGTTCCTGATAAAATATTTAATGCTTTATTGTCAGTGTGTTTCTTGGATATATATATATATATATATATATATATATATATATATATATATATATATATATATATATATCCAAGGGTGAGTTTAAAGTGTGTTCCTTTACCCTATCTATCCATGTCATAATTTTTCAAATAATAATTTGTAAAACTGCATGTATATAAAAAAAACACATATCACCAAAGTCTGGAGTCAGAAGATGACCACAATGGTTAAGGATGCCATTTGGGACAGGACCTTTGAGTCCATTTTTAGTTTTAAAGTGAGGCACTATCCATTGCCATTGTACTGAAAAGACTGAAAGACAACCTGTGATACAGATTAAAGGAGTATGTAATTTCTGCAACACTAGCGCCACCGAACGGAATTGCAAAAATAAACACTGTTTTCAAAATAGCTTTCTGAATACACCCCCCGTCTGCTGTTGTTTGAACCATCAGATAGCCCTCAACTCACGCCATTAGTTGAGTAATGTTGTTGGGGCGGGTCACTCTAAACAGACACAGTAAATTTATAGTGCCACAAAAACAAAATGTTTACAGTAATAGAGAAACTGAACATCTGAATGACTAATTTGTAGTTGTCACTGTATATTAAGCTGGGATATAATGATAGTATTTTAACACTGAAAATGTGACATACTTCAGATTTAAGCTCAATCAGTATTTGTGGCATAAAGTTGATTACCACAAAATTTATTTTGACTCGTCCCTCCTTTTCTTTAAAAATAAAACACAAATCTGGGTTAAAGCGATACACAAGTGAGAGGGGCTAATTTATTAACGTTAAAATACTCAATTTCACTAAGAACGAATTGCGGCCGGTAAAAGCACTGTTTTTTTGCACCTGCTGTCTGCGCTGGTTTAGTAGCCAATTCACTATTAAAATTATGCAGATAAGGCAACAGCACTCCCATAAAAATCACTGTTGATTTTATAACTTTATTGCCATGATGACATAATGCTGTAAACCCTTTAATCCGGGTAATTTAGTAGTCTGGCATAAACACTGTGATTTAAATTACTTTACAGCTCAAATAATATACAAGTTTTAACAGAAGAATTGCTTTTTTATATTTTATTTTTAGAAGCTTCCCATTTCTGGCTTTAAACCCTCCAAAAATGTAAAGAAAGGAGGGATGAGTCCAATTTTTGTTTTTTTTTGTGGCAATCAACATTATGCCAGAAATGCTGTTGAATAAAACATTCCACAAAACGTTCCACAAAATGCTGCAAAATGCTTTGCCAAAAATCAATGCAGAAATTGGGGAGAAAGTCTGCAGATTGTGCCCAGGATTGGTGTTACGTGAACACTACCATATGTTCAACAGTTAACGTCTCTGTTAAAAGGATGTACTTAAGCTTCAATGGGTCTCTTTTTCTTCATAAGGACTAAATTGTCAAACCTGTGCAAGCTTCGCATATTAGTGCAACATTGCAACTCTTATACAAAGCAAAAATAAACAAAGTCTGACCTATAAAATGTAAATAGGCTTTTCTAGCACAGGCTGCCTGAAGATGCTTATTAAATTACATGGGGATGAAGCATAATTAGGCATCATTTAAAAGTAGATGGGGTAATTATTGCCGAAGCAGCTTAACTTATTTTGGTCCTAAATTGAAGACCATCATGAATGCAGAGTGGTGGATCTGCCCAGACATGCTAAAACCCAATCCAAATCTTAATTAAATTTTGCTCAAAAAAGTGCAAAGAAGAGCTTAATCCATTTATGAGAGGCTGTTGAAGGGTTATTTGCAGACATTAATTTGTTAAGAGGAACTGTGTGTAGGCCTTGTCTATATTGTAAGAGAAGAGGCTTGCGACGTGTACAAAGCACTCCTGACTTTGCGCAGAAAGCTTAGCGTGAATAGATATGTCAAGGCCGTTAATGTGTTTTCTCATTGCATGTCTGTTTTGAATAACATGACTTTGTCCTATTATTGTCTCTCAACAAGAGAACATCCTGAAACAAGCACCTAAGCCAGGTAGGCTCGATCCTGCCCTGACCACAACTCCACAGGGGTCAAGTTCTTCACTATAGTCCTGCTAATAACGTCATAAGTGACAAAGCTCTATCTCCAAAGTACAAACCCAACTTCAAAGATGGTGATAGCAAGGAAAATAAAAGGAGTTTAGATAATGGAGAGGTTTTCTAAAAGCAGGGCCATCCACAGTGTGGAAACAGCATGGCCTCTCGGTTTCAATCAGCCAAACTGCAACACAAATATATGCAGAGAAATGCACAACAAAGGCAATAGCTTTTAAGCTAGCAATTGAGATTGCTAATACTGCTCCAAAGGAGAAAAGGTGCTATTCATAACGTGCACTACTACGGAAAAGAGAAAGACGAAGAAAAAAAAATGTTGAGGGCACATCCTTGACTAAATCCTCTTTTCAAGCATAATCCACCTTGCACTCTTTCTCTGAGAACTAGAGAGTGTAGCATCTGAACTCGTCCTAGAAGCTCATTCAACCGCCAGCTCAGCCGACTTGATTATGTCCCTGTTGTGGCAGACCTATTCACCCCTTTGAGCCTTTCCAACACACCTGGGATAAAAAGGGGGGATTTAAACAAGCTTGAATGGTTTAACCAGGTGTTGAAACAAATAATGGTTTAACATTGTAATTAAAATAGCATGAATAGCACGTTGCTCCTGGTTAAAGGTCCCTCGTTTGAATGACTTTTGGTATGCAAAAGGAAATGATGCTGAAAGGTCTTTTTTGTCATAGTCATTGAAGAAAATATCATACTAATGGTGAATTAAATCCATTAAACTATATGTCGTATAATGGCAGTTTGGAAAGTAGCCCGCACACTGTCACAACTGCTTCATTTGAATTGGGAGATTAGCTCGTTTTCTCTTTAAAAATGCTAATGGCTTTTGGTTTAATTATGGCATTGTTTAAATCTTTAATATCCTGATCTTTGCTGCAGCCAAAAAATGTTTAATAGTAACAATATGAAACATGACTGACACATAGTGAAATGACATCTAAAAGACCAAAAGATCTAACTCTTATGCTATGTAATCAGGCTGGGCAGTATGACATTATATACCATGCGACAACCGGTAGAGATTCTGCTGTACCGCTTATACCATGTTAGCTACTGTATATATGCACAGCTTGGCTGTAAGTGGCCATGACTGCTTTACGTTACTTATATGGATAGAGAGCGAAAATACAGAATGGGACGTGTCCTAAACAAGTCAAGACATTGAAGAAAAGGGGTGTTGTTATTAAGTGTTTGTTGGGCACAATGCAAGAGTTTACATTGTTTATATTTGCCAAGCAATGTTGAAACCTCTGCTATGAATATAGAAGTGCAGGTGTGCTTATATTGGCTATTTTTACAACAGATTCAAAAGTGACTCATCCAGTGTGATTTTAAAGTAAAAACGATCCATTTTAGTAGTCTTAATTTAAGAGTCTCATTTAAGAGTGTTTTGCTTAACACTCAGCTGTTATATAATGCGAGAAGTTCATTTGTTATAAATAATCATGTATTTTGCTTTATGTTGATCAAGTTCCATATAAAAATAGAAAATTTTACTTTTCATTAGTAAAGTATTTAATTCACTAGATAGGAATTACTTCATGGTTATTTAATATATAAACCATTTTGTAGAATTTTCAGAAAGAAAGAAAAAATAATAATAATAAAAATACACTACCCCTAAAAAAGTTAGGAAAACACTAAGACATTTTTGTTTTTGAAATAAATGTACATTCTTTAAATAAATGCATGCTCCTCAGATGCACTGAATTGATCAAAAACACTACTTTAAACATTAATAATGCTGCAAATTGTTATTACTGTTTGAAATTACTGAATATATATATATATATATATATATATATATATATATATATATATATATATATATATATATTACATTTGTACCTTTCATGTCAAAGCCCCATTTTCAGCAGTCATTATTCAAAATCATTATTCTGGTCCTTCAGAAACAATTATTGTTGTTATAAAAGTTGAAAACTGTTATGTCGATGTAGTGACACTAGGGGTCACTCTTGGGAGCCCCAAACACCTCTGATCTTTGAGAAAAGGCCAATGGGAATTGGCGAGTGGAATTTGCATGCCACTCCCCCGGACATATGGGTATAAAAGGAGCTGGCTCGCAACTACTCATTCAGGTTTTGTGCTGATGAGCTGAGACAAGGTCCCGGCCATTGCAGCGGGTAGTTCAGGGAACGGAGGTTATGAAAGTAACCAAGACGTTCCCTATCTGTCACTCACTCGACATTGTGTCGAAGTAGTGACACTAGTGGTCCCTATACGAAATGCCACAACTAGCTGAACTGTGTTACGTGGACTGGCGGTGAGAGACGGGCAGGCCATTGCGTGCCTCATAGCCAGCGCACCTGTAACCTCCCCCAACACTCCTACGAGCATCGTACGGACCCCTGCACCTCGGGGACAAGTCGACTGCTCAAGAATGGGGACAGGCTGCCCCAGCTGTGGCCTCTTCTCTTTTTTCTCCCCAAAAAAGAATGGAAATCTTGTTCAGCAGGGGGGCATTAAGTGTCCGCGTCGGGGAGGTGTCCCTTCCAAAGGGGAAGACAATGTGGAGACCACACCCTACCCGAAGGGGAGGTAATTGTGTGGAAATACGTCTCATGGTCTTACCTAGCTTGTCGGCAGTGTCACACGTGGAGAAGTCCCTGTGGTAGGTCCTACCCAGAGGGGAGGAGCTCTACAACACAGCGACCGGTGGCAGAGGGAACTCTGCCCAAGGAAGACACAGGTTTACCAACGGGGAAACCGTCTTGCAGAAGATGCGAGGCGACAGAGACAGACCGAAGGGGAGGAAATTGTACTGGTATGTGGAAAAAAGTGGTAAAACCGAGACATGGAAGAACGCGTCCTTCAGGTCTACTGCCACGAACAAATCTTGATGCTGAACGCTTGCTAAAATGCATTTCTGCATCAGCATCTTGAACAGGAGTCTGTGCAAGGCCCAGTTCAGTACTCGCAGGTCCAAGATTGGCAGCAAACCACCGCCTTTTTTCGGTACGATGAAGTAGGGGCTGTAGAACCCCTTCTTCATCTTGGCTGTAGGGACAGGCTCTATCGCATCCTTCCGCAGATGGGTCGCGATCTCCGCACACAGCGCAGTGGCGTTCTCGCCCTTCACTGAGGTGAAACGGACGCTGTTGAACCTGGGCGGACACCTGGCAAACTGAATCGCATAGCCGAGTCGGACGGTCCTGGTCAACCATCGTGACGGGTTGGAGAGTGCATGCCATGCCTCCAAACTCCGGGAGAGGGGGACCAAGGGGACAATCGCGTCGGACGTACCGGCGGGTGGGGACTCGCGCCGGGGCAGAGCCTGAGGCGCCACATTTAGGGGGCTCGAGCCCCGAACTCGTGGCTGTGCTGAGTCTTGGGACGTCGAAGCACTTACCTGGCTACGGATATCCACCATAGGACCAGTCAGGGAGGGGGGAGGAGGGAAATCGTCCCCTTAGTCCATCAAAACCACCCTGGTGTGGGTGTGTTTGTGCCACAGCTGGGTGCGCCGGGGCGGGGAGCCTGCCTCTGGGGCACCATGCCCGCCGTAAAGGTGCGGTGTCCGGCGGTCGTGATAACGACAGCCGTAAGCACTGGGTGTGTGACCCAGGGAATGAGGAAACAGCCCTTTTCTTGACAGTGTGGGTACTACAGCCCTCTGGGCATGCGGCAAAATCAACAGAAAAGGAAACAAAAGATTCTCCTCCCGGCCCTCCACCGGGGGATGGAGTGGTCTGTTTACCACCTCCAATGCAGCGGGTCTCTATGTCCCTGGGTCGCCTGTCTCAGGGGCACTTCAAAGCCTTCCTTGGGTTCTTGGTGGCGGGCCGTGAGATGGGGGACGTCTGCTTCCTGCGGGTGGCTCCACACCGGGGCCGCTGCGGTGGAGCCGATTTTGTTGCCACAGGGGGATGCCCTTGCCAACGAGCAGATGGGGTGCAGGACCTTGATCCGTGCCGGGGCAGGATGTGCTGAATAGCCTCCATCTGCTTCTTAACTGCTGAGAACTGCTGGGAAAAGTCCTCGACAGTGTCGCCGAATAGGCCAACCTGGGATATGGGGGTGTCAAGGAACCGTGCCTTGTCAGCCTCCCTCATCTCAACCAGGTTGAGCCAAAGGTGGCGTTCCTGGATGGACATCGCCTGCCCGAGAGTCCACGCCATGATCTTCATCACCCAGAGAGCAAGATCGGTTGCTGAACGCAGCTCCTGCATCAATCCCAGGTCAGAACTACCCTTGTGCAGTTCTTTTAGCACCTTGGCTTGGTGCACTTGCAGGAGAGCCATGGCGTGCAGTGTGGAGGCTGCCTGTCCAGCAGCACCGTAGGCCTTAGCTGCCAGAGACAACGTAAACCTAAAGGTCCTGGATGGGAGTCTCGGGCGGTTACGCCAGGTGGCGGCGTTCTGCAGGCACAGGTGCACCACAACCGCCTTATCCACCTTATCCAACGAGCGTACTGGGGAATGGGAGGTCTGTGGGAGGTTACCCGGTGGAGCGGCTCCCATTGGGGTCCCCAAATCGCCCCAAGTAGGTAGAAGGACCGAGGTGGGGAGCCGCTGGGGTGGCTTTCCCTCTGATGAAAGAAAGCCATGAGGACATGATCCGTCCACGAACGCTGTTTCTGCGTGGGCAGCGCCCAAGCACGTAAGACAGTGATCGTGGCCGTCAGAAGTGGAGAGGTAATGACCGCAACCAGGATTTATACACAAATGGAAAGGCATCTTTAAAAAGATGCTCTCCGTGAGTGCCACACTTTTAGAAGGGAAATATACTCTTTTAGAGGAAGAATATAATTTTTTAGTCTGCTGAAGCACCCAGGGGCGTTCTCTGCACTCCACTGGTGCAAGAGGGGGAGAAGCCGCTGTAATGTGCCGTAAATCCAACAGCTTTTGTAGAGGTGAATGGATCGGCGGAGGATTCAGCTCACTGAAATACAACCACTCGGCTCCGAAGAGAAAATCTGAATGAGTGGTTGCGAGCCAGCTCCTTTTATACCCGTATGTCTGGGGGAGTGGCATGCAAATTCCACTCGCCAATTCCCATTGGCCTTTTCTCAAAGATCAGAGGTGTTTGGGGCTCCCAAGTCACTTTACACTTGCAAGTACAATTTTAGTTTTAAAAAGGGCCAACAAAGAAACAAATCTCTCTTGAAATGCATCAGTCTATTGTTCTTTTGAGAGATGAAGGATATTTCATGCACTACTGACTTGAAAGAAGAAATCAACCTGGATCTAAACAGAATAGAGAGGGAAGTGGACAGCACAGATGCACAACAACCAGAGGAAAAGTACATCAGAGTCTCTAGTTTAAGATACAGACTTCTCACAGGTCCTAAACTCACAGCTGCAATGACCAGTACATGCCAAATTCCAGTTTCATCTGCAACACTGAAGAGGAGACTCTGGGATTTTTGAATTTTATGCAGACTTCCAAAGAAAAAGCCACATCTGACAATGGCAAATAAGAAGAAAAAGATAGAAAGTGCAAAACACTGAAAAGATTGAGTGATAAACTATTAGAAAGGAGTATTATGGATGGATCAATCAAAATTTGAGGTTTTGAGCAGCTGTTAGTAAAGATTGGTTAGAAATCCATGAGAAGTGCCCTACAAGCCAATGACATCTTTGAGAAGTGCTGCAGAAAGCATTATGAAACTTTACCTGAAGATCTAGAATACACTGACTGCTCGAAAGCCTGGTTTGACATTGCTGCAAGTGGAGGATTCTTGGATGAACAGAATGTCACCAAAATACAGTATCTTTACTGTAGTTTAATTCTTGATTAATTTAAAGCACCCTCAGCATATTTAACATAAAACAATTATAGTGTTTCCAAATCTTTAAAGAGTAGTGTGTATCGTGATGAATACCATTACCATGATTCAAATTACTCGTACCAAGATGTAAGATTTTAGTCATACCTCTCATCCATACACAAGACATTTTGATTAAACATTAATTTGATTATAAATTATCCTATCTCACAGCTGTATTGGTGTATCAGGAGAGAGTTTACTCCACACAGCTGCATTTAAGAGGATGCTGGGAATGCTGAGGGAACCTGAACTGAGAAGTTTCCAAACAGGAGAGGAAAAACTTCCGAGCAGACCCTAATTTCTGCTGAGTGCTGCACGGCTCCCTGCAGAGAGGGTCCTAATCTCCACACATCAAACAATGTGGAAACGAGAGCAGTAGAAAAAAACGACTGATTGCGAGTGATTGGCAGTACATGCTGTTACCACAGTTACTCCATTTTGGTTTTCTTTTGAAAAAAAATGTAATTCATTGTCAGAAAAAGGCAGTTAGAGGAGTCTCTGTTCAAATAGAGGCCAGATTAAGAGACCATCAAAAATGTGAATCAGCGTAATTGAATGGCTCAGAGGTCAACATGAACTGAGGACATTGAATCAAACTAAGTTTCATGGGAGATTATTCTTTATTACACAGTTAATTGATCAGATACTGTTTGTTCCTGTAAACATGAGCTAACTGTAACATTGATGGGAGAGACGAGACGGGAAAGTGTGGATCCAAACGCAAACTAATTTTATTCATGTACAGTTGTGCTCAAAAGTTTGCATACCCTGGCAGAAATTGTGAAATTTTGGCATTGATTTTGAAAATATGACTGATCATGCAAAAACACTGTCTTTTATTTAAGGATAGTGATCATATGAAGCCATTCATTATCACATAGTTGTTTGGCACCTATTTAAATCAAAATGATAACAGAAATCACCCAAATGGCCCTGATCAAAAGATTACATACCCTTGAATGTTTGGCCTTGTTACAGACACACAAGGTGACACACACAGGTTTAAATGGCAATTAAAGGTTAATTTCCCACACCTGTGGCTTTTTAAATTGCAATTAGTGTCTGTGTATAAATATTCAATGAGTTTGTTAGCTCTCATGTGGATGCACTGAGCAGGCTAGATACTGAGCCATGGGGAGCAGAAAAGAACTGTCAAAAGACCTGAGTAACAAGGTAATGGAACTTTATAAAGATGGAAAAGGATATAAAAAGATATCCAAAGCATTGAAAATTCCAGTCAGTACTGTTCAATCACTTATTAAGAAGTGGAAAATTCGGGTATCTCTTGATACCAAGCCAAGGTCAGGTAGACCAAGAAAGATTTCAGCCACAACTGCCAGAAGAATTGTTTGGAATACAAAGAAAAACCCACAGGTAACCTCAGGAGAAATACTGGCTGCTCTGGAAAAAGACTGTGTGGTTGTTTCAAGGAGCACAATTACGACGATACTTGAACAAAAATGAGCTGCATGGTTGAGTTGCCAGAAAGAAGCCTTTACTGCGCCAATGCCCCAAAAAATGTTATAACAGAATGGCACAATCATAAAACAAAACATGGCACCAAAGAAAAAAATGAAATGACCCCTGTTCAAAAGATTAAGACCCCTGATTAAGAGGCCAAGGAGGAGTTGGCGGACAATCAGGAGGCCAGGGAGGAGCCTGCGGATGATCAGGAGGCCAGGGAGGTGACCACAGGGCAGGGACTGGGTCAGGAGGCCTGGGAGGTGGCCACAGGGCAGGGACAGGGTCAGGAGGCCTTGGAGGTGGCCACAAGGTAGGGACAGGGTCAGAGGGCAGAGCCACAGTTGGTACAGGCAGAGCCGTACCAGTGATAGAGGAATAACCTCCGTGGTCATAGACACAGGCAGTGATAGGGGAATGACCTCTGTGGTCATGGACACAGGCAGTGATAGGGGAATAGGAGCCCTTCTTCTCCTCTTCTGCTTCCAGACGGCCATGAGCACAGCTGTGGGACACCCGGAATGCGGAACCATGGGAGACCCAAAGGGCGGAGCCATGGGAGGCCTGAAGGGTGGAGCCGTGGGAGGCTCGAAGAAAGTCTCCAGGATCACCAAGGCTGGGGAGAAAGTGGTCTCCACTGAAGGAGGCTCGGAGACCACTGGAGCCATATTGGCACCCCCCAAAAATTCCTCTAAGGCTGGAACAAGCATGAAAGCTGGCTCTGGGACGGGCGAGGCTTGCAACGCTGGCTCTGGGACAGGCGAGGCTTCAAGAACTAGCTTGTTGGCCATGGCAGGCATGGGGTTTGGCTCGTTGGCCATGGCAGGCATGGGCGTGGAAGGCCTGGAGCAAGGAGCCGTGGAAGGCCTGGAGCAAGGAGCTGTGGAAGGCCTGCAGCAAGGAGCCGTGGGAGGCCTGGAGCAAGGAGCCATAGAAGGATTGGAGCAAGGAGCCGTGGAAGCCACTGAAAGAGGGTTGGCCACTGGAGTAGAATGCAGAAGACCAGCCATTATGATGTTAGTGATGAATTAACCAAGGGGCAGACGTCACAGTCCAATGGGACCATCTCCCTCACCAGTTCATGGTCCTGAGGATTCTCTCTTTCCAGCCCACTTGACTACGCAGTAGTCCTCCACTGATGAAGACCCTTGGTTGAGTTGCTCCAGTTGTACTGCTGGATCCATCTTTTTGGGGTTGGTTCTTCTGTAACGTTGATGGGAGAGATGAGACAGGACAGTGTGGATCCAAACGCAGACTAATTTCATTCATGTAACTCAGAAGATGAAAACATAAAGATGAAAATATAACACTTGAGAAAAAGGGAAAATCAAACATAACAGCAATTTGCTGGTTAAATAAGTCTGTAACATTCAAATTAATATGTTAACAAACTAACAGACAAACTAACAAGAACCAACGATGAGGGAAGGAAACCAGAGGGTATTTATTTACAGAAGGATGACGATGGGAACAGGGAACAGCTGTGGAAGATGGAGGGCAGGTGAGGGTAATCAACAAAGGTGCATCCTGGGAAATGAAGTCCATGCATAAGGGAAAAACAAAGGGCAGTTTGTGACACTAACATTTAATTTACTGTATGTATTTTATCTAATATATTCCTGATTCACACATGACTCGTTCTTGCATTCAAAAATGCAACATAAAGGAACAGAATGCAGTGGTCTCGTGACACATTTGGCAAGCAATGGTGTATGGTGTCTATGATTAAGGTGAGTTAACAATATTAATTTGAATGTGAACGCAGTATTAATTTAATCGCTGCAACGGATGGGCAAGATTTAACTTACATTTCAGTATGTTCCTCACACAAAGCTATTATATAGCTCCAAAAGACTTGGGAAAAAGCACACACATCATATGTGTCACAAGTTGTGGTGGAGAGGATGATGAAGGAGAGGCGAGAGAGGCGATGTATCTATATGCAGGCTTTAATGAAGAAGATGAAGACATAAGACAATGTGGCGTGCCGTAAACAAAATAAACTAACCAACACAAGCTTTACACAGACAAGAACTGACAAAACACAGAAGGGTATTTACAGTATACACAACAGAACTAATGAGGGGATAGCAGACAGGTGAGGATGATGAGAAACAACTGGTAGTGATAAGGACAGTGCACTATGGGAAATGGTGTCCAGGGGGAAACTTCAAAATAAGAGTCTATGGAAAACATGAGGGAGACAGAATGTGACATTACCCCCCCCCCCCTTACAAGGCGACTCCTGGAGGGGCAGGAGGAAACAGATGACCAAAAGACAGGGGTGGAGTCAGGAGGTTTGGGGGGGCGGCCTCAGGGCTGGGACAGAGTCAGGAAGGTGGAGCAGTGGAAGACTCTGGGGGTGGAGCCATGGAAGGCGGAACCATTGAAAGCAGAGCCATGGAAGACTCTGGGGGAGGAACCATGGAAGGCGGAGCTGTGGAAGACTCTGGGGATGGAGCCATGGAAGGCGGAGCTGTGGAAGATGGAGCCATGAGAGGCTCGAGGGGCGGAGTCATGGAATGCGGAGCCAGGGAAAGCGGAGTCATGGAAGGTGGAGCCGTGAGAGGCTCGAGGGGCGGAACTGGGGATCCTAGTGCCCGGAGCACAGCTGAAGGCTTGATGGACCAGGGTGGAGCCGGAGGCTCGGAGGACTGAGGCAGCGCCGAAGGCTCAGAGGACCGAGGCTGAGCTGGGGGATCGGAGGACAGAGGCGGAGCCGGTGGGGCTGAGGACCAAGGCAGAGCTGGGGGGAAGGAGGTCCCTGGTAGAGCCGAATGTGGAGCCAGGTGACCAGCTGACCAAGGCGGAGCTGGAGGGACGAATGCCATGTCACAGCCACGCCTGAGTCTGCTCCATGCCATGTCACGCCTCGGCCTGCTCCATGCCATGTCACACCTTGGCCTGCTCCATGCTATGTCACGCCTTGGCCTGCTCCATGCCATGTCACAGCCACACTTGAGTCTGCCCCATGCCATGTCACAGCCATGCCTCAACCTGCTCCATGCCATGTCACAGCCACGCCTGGGTCTGCTCCATGCCATGTCACAGCCATGCCTGTGTCTGCTCCATGCCATGTCACAGCCACGCCTGTGTCTGCTCCATGCCATGTCACAGCCACGCCTGTGTCTGCTCCATGCCATGTCACGCCTCGGCCTGCTCCGTGCCATGTCACGGCCACGCCTGATCCTGCTCCATGCCATGTCACAGCCACACCACAGCCTGATCCATGCCATGTCACAGCCACACCACAGCCTGCTCCATGCCATGTCACAGCAATGCTTCAGTCTGCTCCATGCCATGTCTCAGCCAAGCCCCAGACTGCTCCATGCCATGTCACAAGCAAGCCTTTGCTCCACGGTCCAGGCCCGCCTCTGTTCCACGGTCCAGGCCTGCCTCCTTTCCATGGTCCAGGCCTGCCTCCACTCCACGGTCCAGGCCCACCTCTGCTCCATGGTCCAGGCCTGCCTTCGCTCTACGAGTCAGTGCTCATGCTTGCCATGGCCAACGAGTCAGCATCCACGCCTACCATGCCATGTCACAGCAACGCCTCAGCCTGCTCCATGCCATGTCACAGCCATGCCTGAGTCTGCTCCATGCCATGTCACAGCCATGCCTGAGTCTGCTCCATGCCATGTCATGCCTCGGCCTGCTCCATGCCATGTCACGGCCACGCCTGATCCTGCTCCATGCCATGTCACAGCCACACCACAGCCTGCTCCATGCCATGTCACAGCCACGCCTCAGCCTGCTCCATGCCATGTCACAGCAATGCTTCAGTCTGCTCCATGCCATGTCTCAGCCAAGCCCCAGCCTGCTCCATGCCATGTCACAAGCAAGCCTTTGCTCCACGGTCCAGGCCCGCCTCTGTTCCACGGTCCAGGCCCGCCTCCGTTCCATGGTCCAGGCTCGCCTCCATTCCACGGTCCAGGCCCCCCTCCGCTCCATGGTCCAGGCCCACCTCTGCTTCATGGTCCAGGCCTGCCTTCGCTCTACGAGCCAGTGCTCATGCCTGCCATGGCCAACGAGTCAGCACCCATGCCTACTATGGCCAAGTCAGGATCCTGCCGTACCATGTTACCACGTCATGCCATGTAGACACGCCATGTCACCACGGCACATGTTTTGGGGCGTCGGGAGCCGTCCCAAGTGGGGGGGGGATATGTCACGTTTATGTGTTCATTCCTATTTTATTTTTTTATTTTTTTTTTTGTTATACTTGAAATGTATCTGCAATTCTGTAATGGGCCATATATATATATATATATATATATATATATATATATATATATATATATATATATATATACATATATATAAAGAATGTGAAATGCCAGAATAATAGTAGAGTGAATTATTTATTTCAGCTTTTATTTCTTTCATCACATTCCCAGTGGGTCAGAAGTTTACATGCACTTTGTTAGTATTTGGTAGCATTGCCTTTAAATTGCTTAACTTGAGTCAAAAGTTTTGGGTAGCCTTTTACAAGCTTCTCACAATAAGTTGCTGGAATTTTGGCCCATTCCTCCAGACAGAACTGGTATAACTGAGTCAGGTTTGTAGGCCTCCTTGCTCGCACACGCTTTTTCAGTTCTGTCCACAAATTTTCTATCAGATTGAGTTCAGGGCTTTGTGATGGCTTCTCCAGTACCTTGACTTTGTTGTCCTTAAGTCATTTTGCCACAACTTTGGGGGTATGCTTGGGGTGATTGTCCATTTGGAAGACCCATTTGCAACTGAGCTTTAACTTCAAGGCTGATGTCTTGAGATTTTGCTTCAATATATCCACATAATTTTCCTTCCTCATGATGCCATCTATTTTGTAAAGTGCACCAGTCCCTCCTGCAGCAAAGCACCCCCACAACATGAGGCTGCCACCTCCATGCTTCATGGTTGGGATGAGGTTCTTCAGCTAGCAAGCCTCAACCTTTTTCCTCCAAACATAACAATGGTCATTATGGCCAAAAAGTTCAATTTTTGTTTCATCAGACCAGAGGAAATTCCTCCAAAAAGTAAGATTTGTACCCATGTGCACTTGCAAACTGTAGTCAGTCTTTTTTATGGCAGTTTTGGAACATTGGCTTCTTCCTTGCTGAGCAGCCTTTCAGGTTAAGTCGATATAGGTCTCGTTTTACTGTGGATATAGATACTTGTCTACCTGTTTCCTCCAGCATCTTCACAGGGTCCTTTGCTGTTGTTCTAGGATAGATTTGCACTTTTCTCACCAAACTACGTTAATCTCTAGGAGACAGAATGCGTCTCCTTCCTGCGGTATGATGGCTGCATGGTCCCATGGTGTTTATACTTGTGTACTATCGTTTGTACAGATGAACGTGGTATCTTCAGGCATTTGTAAATTGCTCCCAAGGATGAATCAGACTTGTGGAGGTCCAACAAATATTTCTGAGGTCTTTTCTGATTTATTTTGATTTTCCCATGATGCCAAGCAAAGAGGCACTGAGTTTGAAGGTAGGTCTTAAAATACATCCAGAGGTATGCCTGCAATTCAGTACACCTCCTATCAGAAGCTAATTGGCTAATTGTCTAAAGGCTTGACAAGCTGCTTAAAGGCACAGTTAACTTAGTATTTGTAAACTTCTGACCCACTGGAATAGTGATATAGTCAATTAAAAGTGAAACAATTGTTGGAAAAATTACTTGTGTCATGCATAAAGTAGATGTCCAAAATGACTTGCCAAAACTATAGTTTGCTAATATTAAATCTGTGGAGAGGTAAAAAAAAAAAAAAAAAAAAAGAGTTTTAATGACTTCAACCTTAGTGTATGCAAACTTCTGACTTCAACTTTATATATATATATATATATATTTTTTTTTTTTTTGGGGGGGGGATAAGATTCCAAATTCTACTTTCCATTTTTATGCTGATGATACTGTAATCTATTGCTGTGAGGTTGACCAAAACACTATTTAGTTGCCTTTAAAAGCTACTTTAAGTTAATTTTACCTTTTTGACACTACAGACAAAACCATAAGTGTATTTAGCAAAAAAAAATTGGTACACAGATTTTGTTTTAATAATTTTTTTAATCTTTGAAAAGCACCCCTAATTGAAAGTTAGTTGAGGTTCTGAGAATGTGAGAATTGAATGCGCATTCACATGTGTGTGTGTTTGCGTGTGTGTGTATGACAGGAAGAGAGTGAGCATCCGGGTCATCAGAGCTTCATAGCGTGCAGCGTGTGGCAGCAGACAGCGGGAGATTCTGCACACATGTGGACTTCACATCAGTGCCTACATAAGGATGAGCCGAGCAGACAGCACAGCAGCCCACTCCAAACTTACTTAAGGTAATTAAAGTTGAGAAAGGTTACGGTTTGATGTTGAATTGAGGAGAAGGGCCTTTCTTCTGGGCATGGGCCAGGAAGGGCCACCTCGTCAAAGCAGCTAAATGCTGGAGCATAGACTCTTTTTGGTAAGCGGAGAGGACACAGGAAGGAATAAGATGAGGCAAATCAAGGCAGGGATAGTGGTGATTCAATCAGAAAACCAACCTTTGGTGTTTCTCAGACTACATTGCGAGAGAGACAGTATTCACAACAAATGTTTCCTAAAAGGGAGATATAAATCCAACATGGTCGACTGAGAAAGTACACAAGGAGGCTTGATACTGAAAATAGCTCACTGTCAACATCAATATTTTCTGATGGAGCTGAAAATGAGGGTGGAAGAGTTCAGGGGAAACCAGTTGTGCAGGTTTGTATGTGGCAGTTAAATGAGTGAACTAGCTTTTTAGTTATTCACAATGCTAGGGTGTTGTCATTTTGTTGCTGAGGTGTTCTTAGTGGTTTTTAGTGTGTTGCTAAATGGTTGCTAGGGTATTCTGGGTGGTTGCTAGGTGTTTGCTTATCAGTCAAAAGAGTCTATTGCCAAGTTTTGGTCCCTAGATATTGCTCCGGTTGCTCCTTCAAAGTTTCTGCAGGGTGGTAAATTAACTTTTTTTCCCCCAACAAATGCCCAATAAAGGTTATATAAATAAATGTTCAATGATTTATATGCTTCATAAGTGTCTTTTTTTTAATTTTTTTTTTACATCCTATATTAATAATGGAACTGTCAGTGTTGATTTTGAAAATAGTTCCAATGGCAGCTATCAGTGCCGATTAATGTGTTTTGCGACCTCTTGTCTCATTCATGCACAAGTTACAAGTTTAAAACAGTACTTAGGGTTGAAAGTATATGAGCAAAGGTAATGGTGATGCACCACTTATAAGCAGTGACTAACAATCTAATTAGCATGACAAAATCTACTAACTACTGCTACTAGTAAAACATCCTTCTCTGTTAGTAACACAACAACGTGACATGTCTCCACGTGGGTCTTTCCCTTCACCATTTTATAAGCAGTCTTGTCTTGTGGCACTATAAGAGGGTGTTTCGAAGTTGAGCACATGTCCTTGGCTTTGTGGTCATCAGTAATTGATCCAACCAACGTGCGGCTCCAAGCTTTTTGTTGAAGTGTCACTTGCACACTCCGCTCTCTCATGAGAGTGAGGCACATACGCTGTGGATGATAGTCCTCTTTGTCTTCCATACCAAAGCCTGCATCTATCTCAATGGCCTTTGAATGGGTCTCACCAGCTGTCATGCAAAATTAGTGCATTTCATTACAAATTAATTTATCTGATCCTGATGCTATTAATTCTGGTTTCCCCCCCTTATTTCTCATCCAACCCCTCCCTAATCATAATAATTTAACGCTCCAGGCAACAATCTATAGGTAACCAAAAACAAATAAACAGTTGGTGCTCTAGATTATTTGTAGGAGGACAGATATTTTTTAATAGAAACATTAATATCATGCATTTTTAAATCAGGGATTAATGCAGCTAGATAAGTATGTCTATGCATCCAAGATGTAAAAGGATACACTTGATTACATGTCATTATATGACAAGTGGAAATTTGATTACAGAAGAAATTATATATTTAACAGTCGTAGGAAGACCCCATCCGGATTCTGCTTTTTAAAAAAAAAAAAAAAAAAAAAAAAACTCAATAAAGTTTTCATCTTTTAATCAGGCCTCCTGAATGTTTGCTTGGCTGGCTCCATCAATGAAAGTAAAGCTTTGAACAATAATTTTCTATTACATCACAATTGTCGACTTGATTATGTTCCGTCAGTGACATACAGTAAGGCCAACAATTCTCTTCATTTGGCAGTAGATTACTGACTGGTTTGATCAATCAAAATCTGAAGTCTGTACATGGTGGTTACATCAGCAGGCCATTTCTTTAAATTTTCTTTGATTTTCAGGTGTACCGGGCCCAGGAACTTAGATCTGCCATTTACGCCTACATACGTCTGGGTCTTATTTAAAGAGTACTTCAACATCTCAGGAGCCAAAAAGGGCAACCTGAAGTGGAACTAAATGCAAATCACACCGCTCAAGAGCTAAGACTCCTCTCAACTCTCTCAGCACACTTTTGTCTGTGCCAAATCCTAAGTAAAAAGGTAAGAAGCCTGTAAACGATCCAAATCTGGTCAAGAGTGCCTCGTTAATGAAATATAACTTAAAAATTTCCTTAAAACTGTATTATCATCAACATATTAATAAAAAAATCAATCTAATACAAACAGAGTACTTTTGAACAAGTATGCCATAATCTTGTCCTTTCCAGTTTCGCAATTTTCCTCTATTAATGCAGTCCAGATTAAACACTCTTGTGGTTCACTAGGGCCCTCGTCACTTTAAAGCTGCTAATCTCTGGTTCCCAACTGCAGCAAATCCTATTAAAATCACCTTCAGTTTAACACTCACATTGTTACAAAATGCAAAACACGCAGCTTTCGCTGTATACTGTTAATTGAGGTTAGCGCGTCTGTGTTAAAATGTGACTGCGAGCGTGTTGAATAAGTCGTGTGAATTGCTGAATGTCTGTCAGGAGGGCCTAGCACATCTCTGAGTATGGCAATACGGATCTCTGTCGAGTTCTCCCTTGGGTGCTTCCTTGGGTCCCTAAAATGGGCAGGGAAGAAGGAAGTCTCACCATCCTTTCAGTGCGAATGCGTCAGCCTCCAAGGATTTGACTGATTAGGTAATATTCCGGCATGTTCGTGTGTAAGCAACATTTTAAAAACTAATTTGATGGAATATAACCCCCATTAATTCTCCTTCCAGCCATCAGTCCTTTTCACGAAACTTTCATCTTTAAGGCCTCTTGTCACTGCTTAAGAGTCACCGGCATTGATGGCGTTGGCAGACGTCAGCTTTAGCAAAGCCACTTACTGAAAGGAGCGCGCCCCCGGTGGATATGATGATGCTTAAATTGCCTGCACCTCTGCCATAGCAACCGAGCATCAATTCTAGAGTATGTCCTTGACAGGGCTGCTCTGTCAGTCATTGGGTAAAAACACTCTAAGAACTACTGTCACACTAAAGACACAATATACTTGAGTTCATTGCCCATTTCAACCTTAGCAGCAGCCACAGACTTAGTAGACTTGGTTGTGCTGATATAGGCCATCAACACATTCACTCAACTCTAAAGCAGTAAACTGTACTTCCTGAATATTTGCTGTTTTGAGACCATCAAGATCCACAATTATTTAGATACAAGCGGCAATCATATATATTAAATACAGACACAAGCTGCAATCATCGGGGTCCAAGCACATGTGAAGAGAATATGACCAGCATAGGGAAATTTGTCAGAATAGATCCAGTGGATGCTATGGAAAATGTTGTGTTGATTCTAATTTCAACTGTATGATCTCAGCTATATAGTTATAGCACCCCCTAGCATCAGACATTTATGAAATTTGGCATGTGACCTCAGACCTTTTTTGTTGTCCATGTGTATGAAGTTTTGTTGAGTTTGAATATTGCACTCACATGATACAGGCCAAATAGGCATCATGGGCCATACCACAAAACATATTATCTTATATCTTCAGAACGATGTTTTAAACAAATCAAAGCAGTAGAGACGTTTTCTTGTGGAAATGGAAATGGAAATCCACATAACCATACAAACTGGGGGCACTGAAGTATTCAGAGGAAATATTATTATTATTATTAATTCAAGCCCTTTCTGTTCTGGAGCTATTAACAAAAATATTAATTACCTTATTAGTGCCATTTTGTGGTCGATTCTCACAAACTTGGGTATACAACTTTCTGTAGACCATCAGCCATTCGCAATTTAAAATTGATTGCCTGCTGGCAGGAATTTTTTTTTAATTTGTCGAATCAATATGTTAAGGATGTTTGCACTTGAACCAAAGAATATGCCTATCAAGCTTTAACTTCCTTGATAAAAAGGTTTCAGAGTTATGGTTTTTCCTTATAGTGCCCCCTATTGGCAGAATTGGACTAAATTTGGCATGCATACTTAAAATGCATACATGTCAAAGTTTACCAGGTTTCGTTAATTTTGGACTTTGCGTTTAATAATGATAATAAGAAGAAGAAGAAGAAGAAGAAGAAGAAGAAGAAGAAGAAGAAGAAGAAGAAGGAAATCAGTACAAATACAATAGGGTTCCAGCACCTTTGGTGCTTGGACTCTTAATAATAAAATTAAACATCATTGACATCAGTGGTGCCATATTTCATTTGAGAGCTACAGCGAAGACTTTTATAGAAGATTTTCATATAACTACGACTTAAGTTTAAGTCTCTTCGCCACACTAAGCAAAGGCTTCAGAAGACTTGAAATATAGTGCAGAAGTCGTATGGACTAATTTATTGATGCTTTATTTGTCATTTTGGAGCTTGATATTCCCAGTCCTCCATCTCTTTTATTATATGGAAAAGAGTGGTCAGGGTATTCTTCAAAACTTCACCTTTTGTGATCCACAGAAGAGAGTTTGTCATACAAGAATGGAGCAACACAACAATTGAGTTTTTATTTTTGGGTGAACTATTTATTTAATTAATTTTTAAATAAAATGATTTTTTGCATGAGGCACATACAGGCTACATATTTATTTAATTAAATAGCAGCCTTTTGCGGTTTAATAATCAGTTTGAGTCACATAGTGACCGGCTTTTCCATAGTGGGAAGCTACCTTCATAAGGTCAGAGCTCCTTGGTCATAACTACACAGAAACACTTCAAAATAAAAGCTCTACCAAATAAAAGCTCAATAAAAAAATAAAATAAAAAGTACGACAAAAATATATCACTACTGTATAGTTATGTAATATTCACTGTAATACTAAAAATAATAATAATTATAAATCAATAGTAATTTTATTATATTTAAGCAATATCTCACATCTGTGATGTTCTGTTATGCAGCACTTTATTTGACAAAATTAACTTAAATGTTGTATTTTAGATTGTGCTGTGAGGTTCTGTATAAAAGCATGTCATTTGATAAAAAATAATACAATATCATGTTGAAAATTAATTGTTATTCTTTCATCTGATTAAAGTTTAATGAATTCATTTATTTAAACACCATCTTGATGATAAAATTGTAGTAAATTTTTATATGGAATTCTGAAAAAAATTTAAGAAAAAAAATGGTATCGGACACGGGAACAGTGAGTACCAAAAAAGAAAGTATCGGTACTCGTACTTGTTCTCAAAAAAAATAAAAAAAATTAAAAGATATCCCTAGTAAAAAGAATGAAAAACATGCAGTCGACAAATGTCATCCCGCAATGCCTGAAACACTTTTTATTGTATATTTCTGGCAGTTACAGCTAATATACTGTACTGTACTGTATGTATATATATATATATATATATATATATATATATATATATATATATATATATATATATATATATATTATTGGGAGAGACTATTTGCACATGTGTAAATAGAAACCAAAAGCATCTTCTTTGCACTTAGTAGTGGCTGATACTATATTTACCCTTGTTGGCGAGTAACTTAATTTATTTACTCACCGAAGCCAATTTTTACTTGCATTTGGTGCTTGATAAGTGTTAATTCTGGACCGTGATTAAGACATTTTCTGAAACCGTCATTTCATTGGTGGAAAGCTTTGATGAATAATTAGCAGCTGAACTCCTTCCACAAGACCATGGGTCTTGTAAAATCACGGGCTCATCAAAGCTGTAAAAATTTAATGACCACTTCACACAACATCAAACAAGTTCACTCCCCTTCACTTTGATGGCCCCTGAAAATCATTTGATGGTAATTTCAAGCAAAGTATTCAGGTCTTCTTACGTAAATAAGTATGGATCCAAAGATGATATGCTTTCCATAACAGCCCCACCCCCACCATCTTACTCCCAGGACACAGTTTTATTAAGGTAGAATTACACGCCCCATCTCACATGCAAGACCCAATCCACTTTCCACTGCCATTCACTGACTGCCTGCCACTATCAAAATTAGATAATTTTTGATGACTGTACATGTGAATGGTAAATCATGGTGGATTTATAGACCAGTGAGCCTTCATAATTGAACAATAATCAGATTATCTGCACTGTATTCTTGTGATGTGCGAATAACGTTACCGAAACATTATGTTAAGAAGCAGGTTGCAGACATGGGTATTATGAAAAGAAGATTTAGACACCCGCCCTTGGCCTCTCTGGAAGGCAAGTGCTTTGTTAACCTATACAAGCATTTGCCTTTTTATTTCCTGTGATTTGCAATTCATCGGCTTCAAGAAAGGAATCTTATGACAGTGGATTGCTCTTTCAAATGAGCATGCGTTGACAAACAGCACAGTGGTTAACCATCTGTTTTAAAGATAAACCGATGATCAAAGGGCATAACAAAACGTGTAAGGGCTCTCCCCCTACTGTCTCTTGCTACCCTTTTTCCTTTCCCCCCTCCTTTTTTTTTTTTTTTTGAAGGGGAGTTTAAAGAATGCAGAGCAGTTTCCAGGGGATACGAATGAAAAGCTCTCTGAAATGCAGGGAGGAATTGAGCTGAAGGGGCTGGTTCTGAGAGAAATTCCCCCATAGTGTTTGGAGCCATGCTAGGATCACCAGGGTTCTTCTGATCACAAAAAAGGAAGGAAGAGGCAGAGGAATTATCTGTCAGGAGGTTTGAGGAGACGTGTTTAATGAATTTTGTTTATTAAAAAAAGAAAGCAAGAGAGAGAGAGAGAGAGACAGAGAGGCAGCCAACAACAAAATCCTGACGCCTCCACCTGACCTCTAACCTTAAAAATCCCTCTTTATGACTCTTGCGTTAAACTGTGAAAACTGTTGTTTAATTAGAAAAGAATGTAAAAATACTACAGTAAAAACCTGTTAATATAAAATAGTAAGTGTATGTTTAAGAAAAAAACATACATGTGAATAGACTGTACTGTTAAATGTTGTACAACTAAGCTTTATACATAAAAATTATGTAATTTCCATTATTTACCAGGACAATACATGTACAGTTGATTGGATAACTGTGAGTAAACAATTATATATTATATACTGTATAGAAACAGAAAATATTGCAAATAGAATAGATTAGAATAGAAGAACAGGGAGCCCTGCAACAGATGTCATGGCCCCCACAAAGCCCCCCCCACCCCCACCCCACACACTAAACATTGTGTCAGTCTGAGATTACATAAAGAGACAGAAGCAATTGATACTAAATAGATAGAAGAACTATATGGAACTGTATATGGAACATCCTATCTGCCAACAACTAAGAAAAACTGTGTCCAGGTGTACCTAGGAGAATTGGTGCTGTTTTAAAGGCAAAGGTGGTCACACCGAATATTGATTTAGCTTTTGTTATGTTTACTGGACTTTGTATGATATTAAGTGATAAATGAAAACTATTTATGTCATTATTTTTGAGGACATCCTCTCTATGCAACCTTTTTCCCAATGCCTAAAACTTTTGCACAGTGATGTGTGTGTGTGTGTGTATATATATACAGTAAAATATTGTAAAAAAAAAAAAAAATTGAAGTCTGGCAGTTACAGCTGATATGCTGTATACAGTATATATATATATATATATATATATATACACACACACACTGGTGGCCAAAAGTTTGGAATAATGTACAGATTTTGTTGTTTCGGAAGGAAATTGGTACTTTAATTCACCAAAGTGGCATTCAACTGATCACAAAGTATAGTCAGGACATTACTGATGTAAAAAAACAGCACCATCATTATCTGAAAAAAGTCATTTTTGATCAAATCTAGACATGCCCCATTTCCTGCAGCCATCACTCCAACACCTTATCCTTGAGTAATCATGCTAAATTGCTAATTTGGTACTAGAAAATCACTTGCCATTATATCAATCACAGCTGAAAGCTATTTGGTTTGTTAAATGAAGCTTAACATCGTCTTTGTGTTTGTTTTTGAGTTGCCACAGTATGCAATAGACTGGCATGTCTTTAGGTCAATATTAGGTCAAAAATGGCAAAAAAGAAACAGCTTTCTCTAGAAACTTTTCAGTCAATCATTGTTTTGAGGAATGAAGGCTATACTATGCTTGAAATTTCCAAAAAACTGAAGATTTCATACAAAGTACACTACAGTCTTCAAAGACAAAGGACAGCTGGCTCTAACAAGGACAGAAAGAGATGTGGAAGGCAACTAAGCAAGAGGATAAGTACATCAGAGTCTCTAGTTTGAGAAATAGACACCTCATATGTACTCAGCTGACAGCTTCATTGAATTCTACCCGCTCAACACCAGTTTCATGTACAACAGTAAAGAGAAGACTCAGGGGTGCAGGCCTTATGGGAAGAATTGCAAAGAAAAAAACACTTTTGAAACAGAAAGAAAAGGTTAGAGTGGGCAAAGAAACACAGACATTGGACAACAGATAACTGGAAAAGAGTGTTAAGGATCTTAACCCCATTGAGCATTTGTGGGATCAGCTAGACTGTCAAGACAGCCACATCTATGGCAAGTGCTACATAAGCATGGGGTGAAATGTCACCTGAGTATCTGGACAAACTGACAGCTAGAATGCAAAGGATCTGTAAAGCTTTGATTGCTGCACGTGGAGGATTTTTTGATGAGAACTCTTTGAAGTAGTTTAAGAAGTTCTGAATTGTTTTTCTTCAAATTGTAATAATAATTTTTCATGTTATTATTGTCCTGACTATATATTGTGATCAGTTGAATGCCACTGCGGTGAATAAAAGTACCAATTTCTTTCCATCAGAGCAAAATCTGTACATTATTCAAAGCTTTTGGCTGCCAGTGTATATATATATATATATATGGCAGAGGTGTCAGAAGAAGTCAAAGAGACCCAAGAGCAGAGGAACAATTCACAGAAT
The DNA here is from genome assembly GCF_019703515.2 of Myxocyprinus asiaticus. Classification (NCBI taxonomy): domain Eukaryota; kingdom Metazoa; phylum Chordata; class Actinopteri; order Cypriniformes; family Catostomidae; genus Myxocyprinus; species Myxocyprinus asiaticus. The sequence goes on from NC_059387.1 coordinate 5,516,449, forward strand.
TTATTAACAATAAATTATCACTCCAGCAGGGCTGGCGGAGCGTGGAGAACCCAGCAGTACGAAGGCGATGAGTGTGTTCATCGGTGTGTGTGCGTGTAGAGAGCAGATCCATGAGGAATCCTCCATTGAAGAGTCGTGTGTGCAGAGAGAATAAGCGCACAGCAAACTGGAAGGTAACCACACTCCAGACACATGGGCAGAGACGGGCAACCAATATAGATACACGAGACAAAGGCAGAGAGAGCGAGGTGAGTTACTTGAACACACAACAACAATCTAGCAAAGATCATGACACAATGAAGGGGTTAAGAAGGCAGTGAATCAGTGGAGAAATAGGTGCTGCCAGCATGCTAATTAGTGGCGTGATCAGCGTTCCCATTGGAACAATCAGTGTTCCAGTGGAAACACTGATCACGCATGCCAGCAGTGCCTGAGATAGATGAGGGAGAGAAAGAACAAAACAAGCAGAACAAACCGACGAACTCACCGGGACCGTGACAGTACCTTTCTGGAGATGGACCTGATCAATGGGGGTGCGGTCCAGGATGTCCTGAGCCGGGACCCAACATCTCTCCTCAGATTCATAACCCTCCCAGTCAACTAGGTACTTGAACCCTCTGCCCCTCCACCTGACATCAATCAACCTCTTGACCGTATACACCAGAGAGCCCTCAACTAGATACGGAGGAGGCGGGATGGGTTTGGTGGGATGCAAATTAGAATGTAAAACCGGATTGATCTTCTGACCACACACGTAAGCTGGAGGCTTAGACTGGTGCCAATCCGCCGACCTCTTAATACGAGCTTCATTCCATATGAGGGCTTCTTTGGTGGGTTTCCAGGTGCACTGGCACCTCTGAATAAAGGCATGAGCAGAAGGACCTGAACGTCGGGCTCTTCAGCGGGGAATGGGGGGGAGGGGTCTGGTAACCGAGGCTACAATGGAATGGTGATAACCCTGTAGACGACGACTGCAAGGAGTTGTGGGCATACTCGACCCAGACTAAATGATCATTCCAAGAAGATGGATTACGGGAGGCCACACAATGCAGGGTCTTCTCAAGTTCCTGATCAGCACGCTCCACTTGCCCAATTTTCGAAAGGACAAAATTAAACCTGGTGAAAAATAGTGCCCAGTGAGCCTGTCTAATGTTAAGGTGTTTTGCGCAATGAATGTGCTTTAGGTTCTTATGATCAGTCCAGACCACGAAAGGTACACCCAAACCCTCTAACTAATGACGCCACTCACCCAAAGCCAGCCAGACAGCCAGCAATTCTCTGTTATCGACGTTGTAGTTCCATTCAGCTGGTGTTAATTGGTGCAAAAAAAAGCACACGGATGCATCTTTCCATCCGAGGAAGAGTGCAGCGACAAGACTGCTCCGACACCAACCTCCTATGCATCCACCTCCACCACAAACTGTCATGCAGAGTTGGGAGTAATTAGAATGGGCGTGGTAGAAAACTGCTTCTTTAATTTAGAAAACGCGGCCTCGGCCCGTGGGGACCAACAATAGTCAGTGTGGGTGGAGGTGAGATCCGCCAGAGGTGTGGCGAGTAGGCTGTAATTACGTATATACCTATGATAGAAATTAGCGAACCCCAGAAACCTCTGCAAGGCCTTGCAGGAATCTGGTGTTGGCAAATCGGAGATGGCTCTGACCTTGGCAGGATCCATGTGCACTCCCTCAGATGAAACGATGAACCCCAGGAACGGAACCGACAGTGCATGAAAAGTGCACTTCTCCACCTTGACGAACAGCCGATTCCATAGCAGTCGTTGAAGCACCTGTCTGACATGTTGAACACGGTCCTGGATATTCTGGCAGAAGATCAGAATATCATCTAGACAGACAAACACAAAACGATCAACCATGTCTCTAAGCACATTATTCATGAGCCCCTGGAAGACGGCTGGGGCGTTGAATAATTCGAAAGGCATAACCAAATATTTGTAACGTCTGTGTATGATCAGTGATGGCTAATTACACTTTGTTTGAAAAAAACCCTTTTAGCCTTTTGACATCTGCATATAAATTACTGACCTGGCCTCCGCGTTTACATTTATATGGGTGCTAAATTGCAGATGGTCTTTATCACTATCAAAGGATGCTAAAACAGGTCGCCTCTGGAGTGTCTCCATCAAGCTTCAAACACATTCCACAGAAAGGGGGGTGACCCCCCCGTGCCAGGCACCAGAGCAGTTGTCTGTCTCCAGTAATTCCAATACACGTCACACACACACCTAAAGACATTTTCTCTATTTAGGCCATAGTAAGCAGTTATAAATGTATCTGCTATATGCATGTGTTGTATGTATATTCCCCTATTATATTAACTTAGTTAAAACCCTTTACTTGTATTAGTTAGAGGTTAAATGCCTATATTCAAGTGTATGAGTGTATCTCCGGTTTAATATCGTCTGGAGGTTACCTTCTTGGTATCAAAATGATCTTCTCTTTATTTCTCACACCATAATGTACACCATGTGATCGTGAAATGCATCGAACAATTCTTACTATGTTTTGAATTAAAAGCTGCACTAGCGGTCCAGATCAGCAATAAAATGCGAATGGGCCATAAACGGAGACAAAGGATGTCTCTCCCGCTCAAAATGCATGCCTCTGATTGGCCACTCCACCCACAAAATGGGTGCGGCAATGAACTAGTAAAACTCCAGAACGCAGACTAATCATCGCTCAAAACTCTTCTTCTTGAGACCAACACACTCCAAAACTCTCCTCTTGAGTTGAACCTTCTGGCAGTGTTTACCTTCAAGTAACTTTGTGGATTTGCTGTGGACTTCTTCAACTCACTCCTAAAGAAATTGTCGAGAACCTCGTCTACCGCATCAAGACTCTTATTCAGCAACAAACCAATGCAAGTAACCATTTACAACTGATTAGATGCGCGTTTAAGTTTGAACCCCTTTTAAGGTGAATTGTGCCTCTGATGATTCTCATTTAGGTTGTGGTTAATTGATGTGAAATACTGCCTTCTTTGCTCTCTCTCTCTCTCCTTTCCTTACTTTCCTTCATTCTATATATGTATGTTTTGCTTAGTTTGTTTGTATGTTAGTTATAGTTTCATTTATTAAATCCCTTATATTCACAATTGATTGTCTCTGTGTTCCGCTCACAATTCAAAGTCACTGAATGTTGCTCCTTGCTACATGCTAAACTACTGCTAGCACTGTATAAGTAGGAAGGCTATTGTTCCTTGGCCAGGAAAGTAATCTTCTTAGAATTGATAAATAATTATATTGTCTGCTCGGTGGACGGACAGATCAGGTAATTGTAATATCGATTCTGCTACAGTTAATTCTAAGATCTAATCTAAATATTTATTATTAATTATAACCAGTTATAATTAATTATAAATAATTCCCTTTTTAAGCTAATTTGCTACATATTTGAAGTGCAGAGTTAAGAGTTAAGTGCAACAAACAGTACGAACTCTAAGCAAGAACAGTATTGGCTGACCAGTCTATGTGTGGGTTGTGCGTTACCAACCAAGGATGCCCCAACACTACCGGCGCTGTTGAAGATTGGATCAGGTAAAAGGACAACTGGTCCGAATGATTTCCAGAGATGAAGGTGACTGGCTTGGTGGAATGGGTGATGACGGTCAGGGGCGTGCTGCTGAGGGTATGGGCTGTGACAGATTCATCCAACTGGACCATCAGAACTTGCCACTTGGAAGCCATGTCGATGTCCATAAAGTTCCCTTTGGCTCCGGAATCTACCAATGCGGAAACAGCGTGACTGGTTGATCTATACTGCAGCTGGGCCGGGAGAAGAGTGCGTAGTCCGGGGGTTTTGCCCAGGGATGTTGCGCTCGCCAGTAACCCCCTGCCTACTGATGAGCGGTGTCTTTTAACTGGACAGGAAGTAGAGAAGTGACCAGGATGGGCACAATGTAAACATGCTTACTTAAACAATCAGTGTTCCTATGGAAACTCTGTTCACGCATGCCAGAAGCGCCTGAGAAAGAACAAAACAAACTGACAAACTGAAACTATTTTCAAAGGGCAAAAAGCAATAGATGCTATTTACGCTAACTGTACATAGCAAACAAAGCATCTTCTTTTCACTACTGTAAGTAAAAATAGTGTTAGATGCACATACATATATATATATATATATAGAACTGGATTGCTCATGATGTCATATCAGTGAAGCCACTGTACCGCCAAACATTAGTCATTCAATCACTGATTTTATATCTGAAATCTGCATGTGCATCCCTACAATGCAAACGTCCTACACATGTAATTATTTATTATTTAAAGTCTGGAATTTTTCCTGTTTCTTCAAAGCCCGAGCAAGTTATGTATTGTATATCTACTGTATATCAAACAGTATCCACCTCCAACGAACAGATCAGCTTGTAACGGAGGTTGGCTGTTATAGGTGTCTCAAAGAGGAAAAATAGATATAACTCACTTGAGGAGACACACGAGACAAACAGGAGATAGCATTTCATCCTGTATTTAATGAAATGTCCAAAAAAGAGCGCTACCTCCTCCACATACATGAAGACGAGTGGGGAAGCGCATAACAACCAACTCAGTCACACAAAATAAAAGGAAACAAGAAGAAATATAAATGGAGAGCAGCTATCTCCTCACATCCTCCATCTTACACATCCTTCTCTCTACGCTCTCTCTGTGCACAGTTGTATCTCTCCCCTTAATTACCATAAAGTGACCATTACAAGCTGAATGCAAACAAGTTCACTGAAACTGAGGTAAGATACAAACAGACATTTAAAAACAGACTTATTTATTGTGATAATCGAAGTGTTTGTTCAGAGTTACTCGTTTTATGTTTTTATCAACTCATCTAATCTTTAACACACTCATCTTACTTGAATAAGAGCGCGTGCTCTCTCTCCCTCTATCACACACGCAGCGGGCGCTGAGATTGAGGGAGACACGCAAATCAAAGTTGGTTAAAATTAAATTTATACGGGTTCGACTGGAGGACAATGAATTAAACTGACTACAGAGATTACAGAGACTACAGTTAATCAAACCTTTCTCTAAACTCCTTCACTTTTACCTTGACCAAATCACTGCAAGGAAAATAAAAGTCTGGGGAAACAAGGGGGGAATCGAACCCGGTTCCGTCCATACGAGAAAAACACATCCACAGTGTCTTCACATGCCATTGAAGCAATACTGGGGATGCAGTTTGTCTTTAATTTCAATGTTTCCACCAGGCTATTGGAGTGCAAATATTTTTTACCTCTACATTTTTACAGTATATTTACTCTAAATTTACTCTAATAAACTCTGACAAATTGAGGAAATTTTGGGGATTTTTTTTTTTTTTTTTAAGTTTTAATCGTTTTAAATTAATTGCTGTCATTAATGGATGGGATGGGTGGGACATCCCCCACCACTTTCTGCCTTGGCCAATTTTGTTCCCACAACTTTTTGAAATTGCTTTCTTCAGGTAAGTGTCTAAATGCAGGAGAAACACTCCAGTTCTTCAAGAAGACTTTCCTTTTTTTATATAATGAGTGGTGATCCAGCACTGGCATTTTTTAATTTGAGTGTTATGATGAGTGCTTGCTGCTGTTGTTATCATGGCCTTCGTTATTAGTTATTAGTGACATCGGCAATGTTCTCTCATGCAAACAGACGTGCCATATTCGCTCCATTCTTCCACAGCTTGTGCACCTTATGCACCTTAATATTTATTTGAGTGCTTGAACTGGTTATCAAGAATAACTATTTATCAAAACAGTAAAATATGATTTGATATTATCTGTGCATAAGCTAATTCATATTCATAAGTTTCACCACTTTCTGATGTCACAAAGTGACCCCTATGTTTAAATGTATTTTCTTTCTCAGAATCTGACAAAACTGAAACTGAAACTGAAACAAGTTACAAGAAAAAAAAAAAAAAATATATATATATATATATATATATATATATATATATATATATATATATATATATATATATATATATTTGAGCCGTTTATAAATTGTAATTATAAATAGTCTTGTTAAAGCATGTTGCATAAATTACCATATCTATTTGTTTGTATGTGTTTTTATATGTCTTAAATAATTTACTCTCGCCAAGTAAATTAAGTATGAATTCTGTAAGAGCATTTTTTTTGTGAAGAGAGAAAAAAACAAAAAACAAAAAAACACAACAACAACAAAGCCACAAGTTGGGTAAATGTGTAAATGTGTTTAACTCTCACTCGAGTGCTCTTAAATGCTTATGCTTATGATCCTTCTACTAAAATACTACTCTTTTGTCCTCTAAAGTCTTGGTAAAATGAGTAGAAAATTGACTATTTTCTCATTTTTGTGTGTGCTCTGGGTAAATGTCATTACTCAGTGCTGTAAAAGGCTTGTGGAGTAAAAAAGTAAATGAAATGGCTTCATGTCTGGACAGCTGAATCAGATGAGAATAATGTTTTTTTTTTTCTTTCTTTCTCTTCTGTATATACAGACTAACAGTTTCAATGCAACACATGTTAATTTGTGCTATGCCTTTGAAATTGCAAGCATTTATTCACTCCTTTTGAGGATTTAGTGAATTTTAAGTATTAGGGCTGCTAGCCAAGACAAGCATCACAATTACTATTGCTCATGCTGAAATTTGTGCTACTGAATTATACCTCAAACTATGCAGCTTGTTGATGGGGGATGTGCTGTTACTTTTATAAGTGTTCAAATTTTTGCCAGGCAGACAATAAAAGAGCCAAAAGAATGTAATAGACCTACATTGAAGAAGCAGCCTGATCTCACAGTGAAATCAGAAAGAGTAGGTCGACTTTTATTTAGCAAAAATCAGTGTATGCTTACCGAAATTTAAAACACAGCCCCCAGTGGCCAAAGTGGTAAGTGTTGTTGGGCGTATAGGCACGTGTGAGCTCAGTTTATGTCCAGAAGGGTTCGCCAAAATCTAGTTTTGAAGTGCTTTCCTTTCAGCTTTACAGGATGTAATACAGTGAAGAGGAATGCATATTTATGGACTCTACCCCCAACCCAAACCCCAAACCTAAACCTAACCATCAGTGGAGTAAACGTAATGTTAGCGGGAAAAATGCAACCTCCGAATCACACTCTGATTAAGCGAACACGATTACTTCTGGGTTTCAACGTGAATTTGAACCCGGGTCTCACACGCTGCTGACACAACATGCTGCCGGTCAAGCCATGTGGGAAGGTAAACACACTGAAACCAGTGCAAAAATGTCTGGTGAGAAATGTCGCATGTCAGTGAGTCGGCATACTGTCACCGATTCTAAGGTAACGGAACCTTCGGCAACAGCATGCCAAATTCCTGTGTGATCATGCTGAAAGATGGGACCGGGGGCACATTACAGAAAGATCCTAACTTTAGAAACCTATCTTATCTGTTTGGTAACCATGACAATATCAGTTAGGATCTCATTTAGGACAGAAGCTATTACATAATAGCATTTCCTAAATGCATTATCCTGTCTTAACTGCAGATATGAAAAGAGCATTACAGAAGCATCCTAACTTGACAAAAATCTTAAATAAGTGTCATAGCTTTAGGACAACCCAACTGGCATCCTAACTGAAAACGATTTTGAAAGCTAGCAGTTACAGTCACATTACAATACTATGAAACATAACTATAGCACTGGCCGATAATAGCGCTACATTTTTTTAGCGATACAAAATGAAGAAAAGCGATGTTTGATGGTGGAAACACTTTAGGAAGACCCAGATGATGTGCTGCGCTTTGATGACAAAACATTAAAAATAATGTTTCTTCCACGAAATATGATAATGCAGTTATCAAAACTTTTATTTCTGTAGCCTTGAAATTAAAAGCGCGTCAATTTTGTTACTCTGTTTTCATCTATCTAATGTTTAATTCACAGCAGCCGTGTGTGTATCGTTGGTTGCTTGGTAACAGACATGAGAGTTCATTGTCGAACTCGATGCAGCGGTGTAGGATTTCCTAACTAGAGATAAGATACAATTTTGTAAGATAAGATAAGAATCCTAAATCAAGATAGGAAGTTTTCTGTAATACGCCTTATCTAGGGACCAGAATATCATACAGACTTGGCAATGCCCTAGCAACCACCCAAAACACCCTAGCAACCTCCCGCTAACTACTTAGAAATCCATAACAACTGAATAGCAGGGTCCTGGGGCCAGTTGCACTAGCTATACGTAAGTTACATCTTAGCCTAGTTGTGGTGTAAATGGGCACTAAGTCACAATTTACGCACTACTAAATATTTGAGCATTGCACCATTAAACTTAGGTAGAAAGTAACCCTAGGTATAAACTAAATATTTATGGAAGACTCCGACCAGGAGTAACAGTTGGAATAAAAAAGCAGACTGATATTTATTGACATCAATGAGCTCATGTTTTGCATGACAGGCATCAATACATTTGACATACACTATGATGTTGACATTTACACTCATTTTTTACGAGAGAGAGAAAAAACATACTTTTAAGCGGCTCTTCATCATGAAACTGAAGAGCTGCTTCCGATCTAATGGTGCTGTTTTCAGGGTGTGTCGCCCTGTGTCAAGTTTCAACACATTCAAAATATATATAGGATATTAAAATGAATAAATATTTATTTTTTTCAGCCTGTTTTATTAGTATTTATTTATCACCCCTTATTTATTTTAGATACAGTTCCTATATATTTTTATTTACACAGGGCAAATATACTATTTATCAAATCTACTTTTATTATGTTTCGTATTTTAATGGGGATATAATTTATTACAGCTGACAGTTACATGAGCAAACAAGGTTTGAACATCAACCGTAACAAGATCAAATTGAAATTCACGGCTTTTTAACATATTATGCAAAAAATATTTATCATATTATGCAACTACGCATTACTTTACAGAGAGTTTACGACCTACTAGTTAAGTCTTGACTTAAGAGCAAGTGGTGCAACCAAATTAAGCACTGACTTAGTTACAAACGATCTAGTAGTTACTAAGCCCTTAGTGTGAACTTTACGTCCCAATTTACATGAGACCTTACGCACAGCTGGTGCAGCCCTACCCAGGCAACCACTCAGAACACTTTAACAACTGTATAGCAACACCCTATAATCCCAATAAAATGTTTATGGGCTGGCCCCATTCACTTACATTGTAAGTGCCTTACTGTAACCATTTTTTTAAAATAATGTATTAATTTTAAAATAAATTTTTGTGATATTCAGTTAATTTCTGCCACAAATGCTGTCAATTGAGCTTAACTTGTATTGAACCTGGCATATTCCTTTAATAAAAAATAAATAAATAAAAATAAAAAAAAAAATCAAATTGTAATTGGTACATTGACCAAATTTAGAGAGATGCTCCATTATGAGAGATGCTCCATTTCCCAGAAGTCCTTGCAGTGCATGTAACCACCAAACTAGACCTTCTGTACACCTTTATATCACATAAATAGCACTGACATCCTGGAAGAGTGAAAAATGAGCCTTTAATGGGCTCTTCCCCACCACTCCTGTTTTAATGCAACACATGGCAATGGCTTGAACACATTTGGCCATTTGGCCATCGTTTTCTTTTGAGGTCTGATGAAATGGTGGTGCCATTATTGTTTGAGCAGCGAATTTGGTGAACCATTCAAACGCCATTCCCTGATGAGCCAATGATTGCGTGAGATGGTTTCTGAGAGAATTCTCTTTCCTGATGTTCTGGGAACATTCAGCATGTGAATTGCACCTGATGAAGGCCGGATCCATACACATCCGTGTGAAAATGAATGCAAATTGGCCTTTTCTTCTGCAAGCTAACTCAAATTATATAACCTAAACAAAAGTACAAGACATTTCTCATCATTAGGTCAGATGGTGCGAAAATAAGAGTGCTAGAAAAAATTTCAGAAACTGGAAATAATTGGCAGCTTGTGACATGCTCATTATTGGTATGCTGATAATTCTATGCCCGCTGCTCTCATTAAAGCTGACAAGTCACGCAGCGAGTATAAATCGGAATGCTGCAACAACAGTGTAAGCATTAGGATCAGTGACTGCTTTAACTCCCAGTGACAAGGAAAGCCTGGCCAACAACTCCTTTCCAGTCAGTAGGGAAGCTTCAGCCTCACTGCGTACCAACGATCTAAACTGACAGCTCACTCAAATGGGAGAAAGAAGAGCCGGCAGTCCGGCGAGGGGCTGTGGGGGCCAGGAGGGGTCCATACTATCATTTTGGCCCTCCTTACATTGGCAAATAAGGCTATGGACCCTACCGAAGGACACCACAGCGACAACCTTGAGAGGAAAAATACAAATATTTATGCCATATGTTGTTTTCTCAATCTGCTTCTTAACAAATATCAATGTAGACAGTGGAAAAAAGCCAGAAACAGCTTGGGAACATCACAGCTTCCTAAGCACCATCAGCCCTGTCTGCCAAAGTCACGGAAGAGAGACATTACAGGTTTATCGAAGTGATAAATGTCCAAGAATAAAGGACTTAAATTAATCATCTTTGGAGGTGACATGGTCTGGAAAGCATCGAGGATTGTAAATTCAAACGCATACCGCAAAAACAAATCCAATTACTTTTAAACATCTCCCAACAAATCCTGTCATAACACTTGAAAAATCCAGAAGTGGCAAATGAAACAACGGTGACACAAGTCACTATGTGCCACCTCCCCGTGTCAGGCTGGGTGTTTCTTTTGTGTGTTTGTTTTCCAAGAGATGATAAACCGAGGGCTCGTCTCTTCTCTCGCCATCACTCACAATAAATCCTGATGGATCGGAGTCAGCGTGGTGCAAGGGCTGGCGTGCTGGGCACGTGGACCGAGGTGATGGATGGATGGGGGAGCGCCAGTGGAGAGCAATCTCTCTGCCCATATGGGCCGGTGGCGATGGCAGGAGGTGACAGGGCGATGGCACTTTGAGCGCCAGCCATGCTTTGGCCGGCCACCAGGCCCTGTCAACACCCTTGCTCACTGAGCCGCATAAACCTCCACACCCGCTAGAGAATGAGAACAACCAAATGCCAGCATCTACTAACAAGGATAATGTGTGCTGTTCTAAAGATATAAAATATAGCAACAAAGAGACATGGAGGATAGATAGATAGATAGATAGATAGATAGATAGAAAGAAAGAACATGTAGGCCAAGGGATCTTGTACTGCTACTCAGTTCTGGTAAAATATGAAATAAAAATAGAGTAGCTCTATTCTGCTAAGATATTTATGATCCAGGCTCAACTCAGGCACAGACAATTCATTAGTTCATTTTACATCTGTGTTCAAAGAAAATTCTTAGAAGTATATTTCAGCTCTGTTGGTCCTCACAGTGCAAGTGAATGGTGACCAGAACTCAGTATGTCCAAAAAGCAGTAAGTCAGCATAAAAGTAATCTGTAAGACTCCAGTGGTTAAAACAATGTCCTCTGAAGCAAAATGATAAGTGTGGGTGAGAAACAGTTACATTTTAAAGTCCTTTTTTCCTGTAAATTTCCACCTTTGGCCAGCCCCAACCAGTAGGTGGCTGAATGTGAAAGTGAAAATGTAGATTTGCAGTAAAAAAAAAAAGGACTTAAATATTAATCTGTTTCTGACCTGCACAATGAGACCATGAACATATATTAAGAAAGAAGATAGGGTCAATTTTAATTTATGTTGAATAAAATTAAGCCAGCAAAATATGCTGTTAAATGTTAGCAATTAACAGTGTTGGGTGTAATCCGATAACAAAGTAATTAGTTACTGTAATCTAATTACTAAGTCAAACTGAAGTTTAACACATTACATTTTAAATTCTTATAATCAGATTACAGTTACTGACTTTCAATTAATTGAATTACTTTTAAGTACATAACTTGGTTTAGAAATATATTCCTAAAGTAGTATTTATATAGAATACATTTAGAACATGAATTATATCATACATACGTCAGTTTGTATTTCTGTGACAGCTGAAGGGTGTGCGCCCCCAATGAGTCATTGTAAAGGAGTGTGACTTGAATGCGACAATGAACAAGGAGGAAATATAAATGTTATTTTTAATTCGTAGACCGGAAAACCAAAAACCTTTCTTTGAAAAGTGTTTTAAAAAGTAAATTAAAAGTAATTAGTAACATTATTACTTTATCAGATGAAGTAATCAGTGAAGTAATCTAATTACAATTTCAGTGATGTAATTAGTAATTTGTAGTGGATTATTTTTTTAGAAACTTTCTCAACACTGGCAAAAAAGGCAGTCTCCTCTCTACTATCAAATTTATTTGAGTACTATAGAAACGCTTTGCGTTATTTATTTATTTTGCTCTCCATGCCATAATTGTAATTATATTTTGGGCAGAGCTCAATATCTCATTAACTTGGTGGGTTTCATTTTGAAGGCTTGAGAGATAGCTTTGTGTCAGTTACCATGTGATGGTTATTTTTTATAATACAGCTTTATAATCCTATGATTTTAAATTCATTTCCCAAAACAGAAATTCCACTGCCAGGCCGGATTTTCCTTGTTTCAACTCATTTTAAGCCACAATAAAGAGAAGAGGAAGCATACAATGCTTATAAAGGAAAATGATACATCACGATTCTCTACAAAATTAGCGTTTTGTGTTATGCATGGGCTTCCCTAGGGGCTGAGCTCAGCTGGAGAAAGGCGTGCTGTATTCCCCAATTATATTAGTGTGTCTGTCAACAACTAAGTACTGTAAATGAAAGTATAAACAAAGTATTAAGTGTGCGGAACATATTATACAGTAAACCACAAAGAGATTTAAGTGCAAAAAGGGGGAAATAAGGGAAAAAGCAATTAAAAGAATGAAAGCAGATCCCACGACATCTGTCTGCTCTTATTAGAGCATTTAGCAGCTCTGTACTTGAGGGACTGCCGGAGATTAAAGGGTTCAACTCATCAGGCCAAATTGAGAGTTCACCCTGAAATGACTGAGCACATTCAACAGCAAATTAGTTCACCTGGTATCGGCAGTGAGCATTCATTTGCTTTTGGCTGACTGGACTGGCATTACAATGCGTTTCCTTAGTGTTGAACTACAACAAACAGTCAAAGGGCTAATCATGATACCTAGCATGAGTCATGGTTAGGCTTTGTTAAAGGTATATTCTGGGTTCAATACATGTTAAGCTCAATCAACAGCATTTGTGGCATAATGTTGATTACCATAAAAATTTATTTTAACTCGTCCCTCCTTTTCTTTAAAACAAGCAAAAATCAGAGTCACGTGACACCATGCGAGGTTCAGATGTGTGAACGGCGAGCTCTACGCACTTTGCTAGTTTTAATACTTTTTATGTCATAAACCGGTGAGATTCAATACACCCTGATCCTTAACTGTTCTAGGAAGACAATATGTCAAAGAATTCAAAATCTTCGGGCTCTGGAGACATTGAAAGGTACTTACGTGCTCAAGCTGTTGCCCCCGAGCAGGCCGCAAGCCTGGGAGCTGATTTGGCTGGAAAAGTGCAGGAAATTCGGTGAGAATTGTTGAACGTGTCGGCAATTCTGACAAAGGTCGTTGCTGACTTAGAGGATGTTGCTGTAATACGTCGATCGATCACTGCCATGGAGATGAAATTCACTGAGGTGGTTACAAGAGTGGGGGATGTTGAGAAACGGATCAGTTATCTGGAGTCATCGGAGAGGGAATTAGCTGCTAATCCGTTAGTGACCATGGTGGATTTGGAGCATGTCTGGGAGAAGTTGGAGGACTTGGAGAACCGCAACCGGTGGAATAACGTCCGAATTGTTGGAATTAATGAGGACAAAGAAGGTCAGGATATGGTGAAAATCCTGGATGGGCTCTTTCCGAGTCTGCTCGACATAACAGGCCATAAGCTGAAAATCAAGCAAACTCACAGGGTTCTGGCTCAGTGATCTGCTGAGGGAGACAGGCCCCAATCAATTCTTGCCAAATTTCTGAGATCATCCGATAAAGATCTCGTTTTATGCGAGGCGAGGAGTAAAGGAAGGCTTTCTTGGAAGAACCACAGCATTTTCTTGTTCCCAGACTTTGCGAATTTGACAAGAGAGAAACGTGATCGATTCAAGGAATGCAATAAATTCTTACATCAGTGGAAGATCGCTTTTGCACTGATGTTCCTGGACAAATTGAGAATAGATGCTAAGGATGGCCGTAAAGTATTTACATGTCCCCAGCAAGCAATGTCCTTCATAAAGTCAATGGACTAAGTTATTTTGTGGTACTCACATTGCAGCCAAGTGGACTGACTCACTGAACATCCACTTGATCATCCAAGGAAGCTGAGCGCCTTTTTTGTTTATTTTGTGCTGGTTCCGCCTAGTGGCTGGAGTTTGTTTTGTGTAGCAGCACACCTTCAGGACAGTGTTGTGGATGAATCTGCACATTCTTTGTGCTTATGCCTCCTATTGGTTGGAGTTTGTTTTGTGGAGTATTTCTTGCAGGACATTGGAGTGATTGGGTCATTTGTTGCACTCATGTAGCAGTTGAATGGGCCAGCTCACTGAACATTCGTTTGACTGTCCGAGGAAACTGAACACCCTTTTTTTGTGTGTGTGTGTGTGTGTGTGTGTGCTGGTTCCGCTAGCGGCTGGAGTTTGTTTTGTGGAGGAACACACCTTCGGGACAGTTATTTTGATGAATCTACACTTTCTTTGTGTTTATTCTGCCTATTTGCTGGAGTTTGTTTTATAGATTATCTTCTGTTGTGTAATTCTGTCTCACAAAATTTGTATAGAAACACCGGACTTGAGCAATCCGATGGCAAAGTTGTTGTGGGGGCTCTCGTAGGTTACATGGACTGTTTGAGTTTAGAGGGATGGACGCTGATTGGCGCTGTCGTGCATGGGGTTAATGCGCACGTTTTTCTTTTTTCTGTTTGTTTGGTTCAGGGTGAAGTTTGGGGTTTGATTGTTGCACTAATGTTGGAATGTGGTCTTTATAATTTTATTTTTGACACACAATCTATTTTTTCTAATATATCAAAATGTCAAATGTTAGTATGAGTGGATTGTCTCTCTCCATGTGGAATGTGAATGGGTTGGGGCACCCCATAAAAAGAAGGAAAGTTATTTCTCTTCTTAAATGTAAGAAATATGATATAGTGTTTCTTCAAGAAATGCATCTTTCCCCGCAGGAAGCTGAAAAATTTGGGAAGATATGGGGTGGACATGTTTTCTTTAGTGCTGGTTCAAGTAAGAGCAGGGGAGTCATTACACTGATAAGTAAGCATCTACAATTCAAATGTCTCAAACAGATTAAAGATAAATTAGGAAGAGTCATTATTGTTTTAGCAGAAATTCAGGGGCAAAGTTTGATTTTGGCTAATATTTACGCACCTAACGCTGATGATCAGGGCTTTGTTATAGATCTTGAAGGGATGTTACAAGCCGCTGGCACCCCTCATGATATACTATTGGGAGGAGACTTTATTCTATTGATGGACTCAGTCCTTGATCATAGTGAAGCAAGTCAAGTCATTTTTATTTGTATAGAATCTTTCACAACACACATCGTTTCAAAGCAGCTTTACAGAAGATCAGGCATTAACAGAAGTTAAAACTGTAATATATATAATGTCTTAGAGTCATCATTGTGTAGTTTGATGAAATACGATTGTGAATTGTGTTTAAAAATAAGTAATTCAATAATAATTGTATTTATAACCCCAGTGAGCAAGCCGAAGGCAACTGTGGCAAGGAAAACAAAACTCCATAAGATGTTGGTTAATGGAGAAAAATAACCTTGGGATAAACCAGACTCACTGTGGGGGCTAGTTCCCCTCTGGCTAACATCATGGTTTATCATCATAGTGCAAGTCATTGTTTAAAATTATTAAACTAAGTAAGTGTTAAGGGTCAGTAATTAAAACAAAGATTTTGTATGAACTGTAAGTTTAACGACTAATGTCTTTGAAGTCCATCCTGGATTAACTGCAGAAGTTCACATAGATGCAATTGTCCTTGTTAGTTGGCTGATGAAGGGTTTTGTTGGCAATTAATTTATAGTCTATGTATTCCATTTCCATCATTAGACCGAGGTGATGCTGGCAGAGATCAATTAGGTGCATCGCAGTTCAACCTGGCCGGTAATTTCAGTGAGGTCTATCCTAAGTCCAAGGTTCAGGCAATGGCTTATGAAGTATCCCATGTCTTATGGTTGGAGTTGGCATCAGTTCATCCTCTGAAGTCCATCGTAATAGACTGAAGAGATGTTTGGCTGTCACCGGCTGCTATTAGTCATCATCACACAGCGACACATAGCAGTGCAGTCCAACACAAGGCAGTAATGGAGCTGGATCCAGCCGGTTTTGGTGACCTCAGGATAGGAGTCCCGAGGTTGAGACAGGGAAACAAATAAAATAATATTAGCATAGATGCCATTCAATTTATTGCAGAGTTATAGATCATAATCACTGTTTCTGGTTCCGGCAGACCTAACTAAAGCAGCCTAATTGTGAGTTAGGATAAATTAGGTGTATGCCTGTCTAAATAGATGAGTCTTTAGTCTAGACTTAAACTGAGTGAGTGTGTCTGCATCTTGAACAGTGTTAGGGAGACTATTCCATAGTTTAGGTTCCAAATATGAAAAGGATCTACCTCCTTTTGTGGATTTTGGTATTCTAGGAACTTTTAACAGGCCAGAATTTTGCGATCGTAATATAGCATGGTAGAAGGTCACTTAAGTACTGCGGAGCTAGACCATTCAAAGCTTTGTACGTAGTTAACAGAATTTAAAAATTTATTTGACATTTAAAAGGTAGCAAATGAAATGATGATAAAATGGGGCTAATATGATCATATTTCTTGGTTCTCTTGGTGAAAATGTGTGTAAGCCCCCAAGAGCAACATTGACACTTCACAGAATGTGTAAAAATCTTGGTCTTACAGATATTTGGAGACTTTTGAACCCATCTGGTAGGGACTATAATTTTTTTCCTCAGTCCGTAATATTTATTCTACAATAGATTTTTTAATATATATATATATATATATATATATATATATATATATATATATCTAAGTCCCTCATCTCATCTGTTGTTGATTGTTCAGTTGGAAACATCTTAGTCTCAGATCACACCTTGGTGTGTTTAGAGGTGTTGCCATATACAGAGAAAAAAAAAAATCATATAGTTGGTACTTATGTATCCCTTTTGCAAAATCCTGAATTCCAACAAATGTTAAAGGATGAAATCAATGTTCATATGGAGACCAACTGGTCCTCATTATCCTCTGTGGGCATGGCTTGGGAGGCACTTAAGGTGGTTCTTAGGGGTCGGATCATACAGTTTGCCTCATTCATCAAAAAATCCAAATCACAATGTAGGGCTTTACTGGTTGTTTAGATCAGTGTTACTATCAGAAATAATCGATAATTATTTCTTTAGTTATTAATTAATATTTAAATTAAATAATTGAATCTAACTCATTAAAACCTCATATGGGGCTCCAGTAAATGTAGTGTGCTACGTTTAGGAGCGGGTTTGGTTATTAGCAATAATTTATAATTATCAAAGATAATTATTAATTATTAAAATCAATAGAACATTGATGAGAATCAATGTTAGCTTTTCTAATCCTTTAAATCAACAATTATCAAAGATAATCATTAATTGTTAACATCGATGAAACATTAATTAAAATTAACACTAGCTTATTGATCATTCAAATTCAACAATCATCAAAGATAATTATCAATTATCAAAAATCAATAGAATATTAATAAGGATTAACATTGACGGGGCACCACCCTGGAATCAGGGACTAATAACTAGATAGATTAACAGTCTCAATATTAGATTGTTTTCTTAGGAAAATCGACATCCAAAGAATATCGATTTTCGGGGAAAAAAAAAAACAATGAATGAAGGCTTGAATCCGAGCACTGACATCCCGTTAGCATGACACAGGCAGATGCAAAACAAACCAAAACACTTCTCTTTGTAATATAACAAAGTTTATTTATGCAGTAATATCAATTAATAATTAATACAATGCAGTCAATAAACTTCCGACTTACAACTACAAACTAAACAGTGATATGATTAGATTTGGAAACTAAAATAATCCTATAACACATAAGGTGTGTGTGTGTCTGTGTGTGTGTGTGTAAGGAGGGATGCACACAAAATGGCGGACATGACTCTCATGGAGAGTATGTCATGCGAGACTTCCGGCCAGGGAATATGGCCGTGAATGTGGGCGGAGAGAAACCAGTCAATGGTAGCTTAGGGACAAAGCTGAGCTTTATCACGAAGCTATCTACTAGCCAAAAATGTGTGCCAGAATGTTTGTGAGGGGTCGCGTGTGTGTGTGTGGTTAGTACAAGAGAGAGAGAGAGAGAGAGAATTAAGTGACAGCCCCAAAGCCGATTTCGCGATCGTGGGAGAGAAAGCAGCTGTTAGTTTATCACTCAGAGACACAGTGGATGGCTCGTAAACCGTCCCGCGGTCTTTGATTCTTTAATGGATAAACTTAGTTTGCCGGTCTCACCCGCAATGGCGGAAATGCACAACAGCTTGCCGGTTATACTGGGCCGCCAGGTCTAGTCGGGGGGTGTCCCTCCCAAGGGGAAGACACCGCAGGGACCACACCTCGCCCAAAGAGAGGGGGGGATATTTAAGTGAAAGAATACGTCACATGGTCTTTCCGACCATGTGGAGAGTCTTCAAGGTAGAGGGGCTCTACCCAAGGAAGACGCAGTTTGCCTTACAGGGAACCGCCACATGCAGAGCACCTACCCCAGAACAGGACTCTTAGTTAGCATGTGTACTGGGCTGGCAGTGAGTCTCTCTGAAAACTCGACTGCCACAGTCGACAGTCAACCAGGGAACAAAGCTTGTGAACACTACTGCGAATTAATGGCGCACGTCTTCAGCTCAAAAGGAGGTGGAAGTCGCTATGTGTGAGTGATACACCTGGCCGGCTATCCCGGGCTTATCCGCCTGTATTGCGTGCCACTACCTGGTATGAAACCGGTTCCACCCGGAGGTTGTAGAACCTTGCAAAGGTGTTGGGTGTTGCCCAGCCTGCTGCTCTGCAAATGTCTGTTAGAGAGGCACCCCTGGCCAGGGCCCAGGAAGCCGCTACACCCCTGGTAGAATGGGCTCATATAGTTATGGCATCACTGAGCCAGTGGGCAATCCTCTGCTTGGAGACAGTGCTTCCTTTCCACTGTGCACCAAAGCAGACAAAGAGCTGTTAAGAGATCCTAAAGCTCTGCGTGCGATCCAAATAGATGTGCAAAGTGCGCACCGGACACATCAATGACAGGGCTGGGTCTGCCTCCTCCTGGGGCAGCGCTTGCAGGTTCATCACCTGGTCCCTAAAAGGGGTCGTGGGAACCTTGGGCACATAGCCCGGTCGGGGTCTCAGGATCACATGAGCGTAGCCCGGATCGAACTCCAGGCATGTTTCGCTGACAGAGAACACTTGCAGGTCTCCTACCCTCTTGATAGAAGTGATCGCAGTCAGGAGGGCAGTCTTCAAGGAGAGTGTCTTAAGCTCCGCTGATTGCAAAGGCTCGAAGGGGGCTCTCTGTAGACCCTGAAGAACTACAGAGAGGTCCCATGAGGGAACGAGGTGCGCCCTGGAGGGATTCAGCCTCCTGGTGCCTCTTAGGAACCTGATGATCAGGTCGTGCTTCTCTAAGGACTTACCGTCGACTGCGTCATGGTGTGCTGCTATGGCGGCAACGTACACTTTCAAGGTGGAAGGGGACAGCCTCCCTTGCAACCTCTCCTGCAGGAAGGAAAGCACTGATCCAACTGCGCATCTCTGGGGGTCTTCCCGTCGGGAAGAACACCACTTAGCGAACAGACACCACTTCAAGGCATACAGGCGCCTCGTAGAGGGGGCCCTAGCGTGAGTGATCATGTCTACCACCGCATAGGTCTTCTGCGTCCCGTCCAGGGGCCAGAAATGGAGATTCCAGAGATCTGGTCGCAGGTGCCAAATAGTGCCCCGTCCCTGAGAAAGAAGGTCCTTCCTCAGGGAAATTCACCAGGGGGGGGGGCTGTCGCGAGGAGCGTGAGGTCCGAGAACCACATCTGGGTGGGCCAGTAGGGTGCTACCAGGACGACCTGCTCCTCATCCTCCCTGACCTTGCACAGGGTCAGGGTACCAGAGCGGGCAGTGAGAGGATTCTTGGGAGGTGAACAGGTCCACCTGAGCCCGTCCGAATCGACTCCAAATCAGCTGGACCACCTGAGGGTGGAGTCTCCAGCGTGACATCGCGTCCGCTGTAGTGTTGATGTTGCCCGGGATGTGAGTGTCTCGCAGCGACTTCAAGTGCTGCTGACTCCAGAGGAGGAGACGGCGGGCGAGTTGTGACATACAATGAGAGTGCAGACCACCTTGGCAGTTGACATATGCTACCGATGTCGTGTTGTCTGTCCGAACTAACACGTGCTTGACCTGGATCAACGGCTGAAACCTCTGCAGGGCAAGCAGAATTGCCAACATCTCGAGGCAGTTGATGTGCCAATGCAGTTGCGGGCCCGTCCACAGGCTGGCAGCTGCGTGCCCATTGCAAACAGCACCCCAGCCCATTTTGGAGGCATCCGTCGTGACCACGACGTGCCTGGACACCAGTTCTAGGGGAACACCTATCTGTAGAAACTAGAGGTCGGTCCAAGGGCTGAAAAGACGGTGACAGACCGGCGTGATGACCACGCGATGTGTCCCGTAGCGCCATGCCCATCTCGGGACTTGAGTCTGAAGCCAGTGCTGAAGCGGTCTCATATGCATCAACCTGAGTGGGGTGGCTACCGCCGAGGATGCCATATGCCCCAGGAGCCTCTGAAAGAGATTCAGTGGAACCACTGTTTTTTGTTTGAATGCCTTCAGGGCGCGCTCATTCGTAAGGCACGCTGTCATAGAGACTGAGTCCAGCTCCAAACCGAGAAAAGAGATGCTCTGAGCTGGGAGGAGCTTGCTCTTTTCCAGTTGACCCGAAGCCCTAGACGGCTGAGGTGTGAGAGCACCAAGTCCCTGTGTGCGCACAACATGTCTCGAGAGTGAGCTAAGATTAGCCAGTCGTCGAGTTAGTTGAGAATGCGAATGCCCACCTCCCTTAACGGGGCAAGGGCTGCCTCTGTGACCTTCGTGAAGATGTGAGGAGACATGGACAGGCCGAAAGGGAGGACTTTGTACTGATACACCTGACCCTCGAATGCAAACCGCAGGAAGGGTCTGTGTCGAGGAAGGATCGAGACGTGGAAGTACGCGTCCTTCAGGTCTACAGCCGCGAACCAATCTTGATGCCGGACGCTCACCAGAATGCGTTTTTGCATCAGCATCTTGAACGGGAGTCTGTGTAAGGCCCGGTTCAGTACTTGCAGGTCCAAGATTGGCTGCAACCCACCGCCTTTTTTCGGTACGATGAAGTAGGGGCTGTAAAACCCCTTCTTCACCTCGGCTGGAGGGACAGGTTCTATCGCACCCTTCCGTAGGATGGTAGCGATCTCCACACGCAAGGTAGCAGCTTTTTCATCCTTGACCAAGGAGAAGTGAATACCGCTGAACCTGGGCGGGCACCTGGTGAACTGAATCGCGTAGCCATCAATCGGCCATCGTGACGGATTGGAAAGCGCAAGCCACACATCCAAGTTCCGCGCAAGGGGGACCAAGGGGACAACGTCATCGGACATACCGGCAGGTGGTGTCTCGCGGCGGGGCGGAGCTCGAGGTGCCACACCACGTCGTGGCCGTGCTGAGTCTAGTTACATCGAAGCACTTACCTGGCTCCTTCTGACCACCCCCAGAACAGCCTGGTATGGGGGAGGAAGAGGCCAGTCCTCATAACTCATGGAGACTGCCACATCGGGGGCGGCTGTGTGCCACATCTGGGCGCTCAGAGGTGGAAAGACCACCGCTGGAGCACCAATCCTGCAAGGAAAAACCCGTGGACGGTAGTCGTGATGACGACCGTGCACACCAGGTATGTGACCCAGGGAGGAAGGAAACCGCTCTTTTGCTGAACTGTTGGGTACCACAGCCACTTGGGCATGCAGCAAAATCAAACAAAAAGGCAACAAAAGATTTTCCACCCAGCCCTCCACCGTGGTCTTCTTACCAGCTCCAGATGAGTGGGTTTCTTCATCCCTGGGTTGCCTGTCTCAGGGGCGCTTTGATGACCTCTGTGCGTTCTTAGCAGCCGACTGTGAGACGGGTGGTGTCTGCTTCCTGTGGTGGGCTCCACGCCGGGGCCGGGCTGAAGGGGAGGGCTGCGGCAGAGCCGGTGCAGTCACCGCAGGGGGACGCCCTTGGCGATGAGCAGACAGGGCGGGGGATCTTGAGCCGTGCCGGGGCAGGATGTGCCGGATAGCCTCCGTCTGCTGCTTCACCACCGAGAACTGCTGGGCAAAGTCCTCGACGGTGTCGCCAAATAGGCCAACCTGGGAAATGGGGGCAGCAAGAAACCGTGTCTTGTCGGCCTCACCCATCTCGACCAGGTTGAGCCAAAGGTGGCGCTCCTGGACCACTAATGTGGCCATCGTCTGCCCGAGAGACCGCGCTGTGACCTTCATCACTCGGAGAGCGAGGTCAGTCGCCGAGCGCAGTTCCTGCATCAAATCTGGGGCGGAACTACCCTCGTGCAGTTCTTTCAATGCCTTGGCATGCAGGGCAGAGGTGGCTTGTCCAGCAGCGCTGTAGGCTTTAGCCGTCAGGGACGACGTGAACCTACAGGGCTTGGACGGGAACTTAGGGTGTCCATGCCAGGTGGTGGCACTCTGCGGGCATAGGTGCAATGCGAGCGCCTTATCCATCAGGGGAATCGCCGTATAGCCCCTGGCCACCCCGCCATCAAGGGTAGTGAGAGCGGGGGAACTGTGGAATCGTGGCCGGGCAGTAAAAGGTGCCTCCCACGATTTCGTCAGCTCCTCTTGCACTTCCGGGAAGAATGGCACTGGAGCGGGGCGTTGCTGCTTTGAGTAGCGCCGCGAGCCCAGGAACCAATCATCAAGCCGCGAGGGTTCAGGGGAGAGTGGAGGGTTCCACTCTAACCCGACGCTCGCGGCCGCCCGGGAAAGCATGTCCATCATTTCGGCATCAGCCTGTGACTGGGCAATTGTACCCAAGGGGGGGAGCCCAGCTGAGGCTTCTGCATCTGACTGGACAAGCCCGCTCTCCGATGCTGCGCTCGAGAGCTCATCATCTTCGCGGGCTCCGAACAAGAAGCCAGACTCGCCGTGAGACGACCCGGCGGACTCATCCGGAAGCCCAACTAGAGCAGACGAGCGTGCTGGGGAATGGGAGGTCTTCTTACGAAAGCAAGACGTGACCGCAACGTTGCCATGGTCATGTTCTCGCAATGAGAACATGAACCATCCACAAACGCTGCCTCCATGTGGGTTGCACCCAGACACGAAAGACAGTGATCATGACCATCCAAAGTTGAGAGATAACGACCGCAACCAGGAATAACACACAATCGGAAAGGCATCTTTGAAAAGACGCGTCTTTAAAAAGACATTTCGTGTGTGCTGCTCTTTTAGAGGAAAAGGCTCTATCAGAAAATATACTCTCTTTGTTTTCTGCCGAAGCGCCCAGGGGCGTTCTCTGCAGTGCACCAGTGCAGAGCATGGAGAAGCCACTGAAATGCGCCGTCAGATCCAGCAGAGGTGAATGAACAGTAGAATTCAGCTCAGTGAGCATGACCGTTCGGCTCCGAAGAGAAAATCTGAATGAGTGGTTGCATACCAGCTCCTTTTATACCCATATGTCCGGGGGAGTGGCATGCAAATACCACTCGCCAATTTTCATTGGCCTTTTATCAAAGACTAGAGGTGTCTCGGGCTCCCATGAGTGACCCCTAGTGTCACTACATCGACACAACTTCGAGTGAGTGACAGATAGGTAAACAGATATAATACTATTTTGTTGCGGAAGGTGGAGTTTTGGCTATTAAGACAGTCATACTTTGAGTCGGGGGACAAAGCAGGGAAGCTTTTGGCTAGATGTATAAAGCAGAGAGAGAGTCTTTTTCTACCATTCCCTCAGTGAAATCTGCTGGAGGTGAAATATTTACCATGGCCATTGATAGTAATAATGCTTTTAAAGAATTCCATCTTGATCTCTATAGTTCCACGTCTTCGTCTACTAATGAATATATTAGAAACTTTGTGGAACCATTAGAACTCCCTAAACTGACGACTGAGCAAAAAATGTCTCTTGATTCTGAGATTCTTGATACTTGGATGAGCTTGACGAGGTAAATAAGGCCTTGCCTACAGGCACGGCTCCGGGGCCAGATGGCTTTGCCATCAAATTTTTTAGATCTTATGCTACAAAACTGGCCCCACTTTTGTTAGAAGTTTATATGGAATCATTAAAGAATGGAAAGCTTCCGCCAACCATGACATAAGCTCGGATCAGTGTAATTCTTAAAAAGGACAAAGATCCAAGCGAGTGTAAGAGTTACCATCCAATTTCCCTGATCCAGCTAGATGTAAAAATATTGTCAAAAATTTTGGCTAACTGATTAAGTTATGACATTTCTTATACATATAGATCAGGTGGGGTTTATTCGGGGCCGCAGCTCTTCTGATAACATTAGGCGTTTCATCAATATCATGTGGTCAGTGGCAAATGATCAAACTGTGGTCGCTGCCATCTCACTTGATGCCAAAAAGGCGTTTGATATGGTAGAATGAGATTAACTATTAAAGATTTTGGAAATATACAGGTTCGAGAATACTTTATTGGATGGATTAAGTTACTTTATAGACACCCGGTAGCGGCAGTGCAAACAAATAGATTAATTTCAGATTATTTTACTCTGGATAGTGGCACCCAGCAGTGTTGCCCTCTTTCCCCATTTTATTGTTCTGTCTTACCCTGGAACCATTAGCAGCCATGATAAAAAAGGAAGAGGATTTTCCAGGGGTGGTGGCGGGAGGTATGTTGCGTAAGCTTTTGCTTTACACAGATGATATTTTATTATTCGCCTCCTACCCCACTAGATCTATGCTTGGCCTCCACAGAATTATTAATTCCTTTTCTAAATTCTCAGGATACAGAGTCAGTTAGTCTAAATCCGAAGCTTTGGCTCTGACAGAGTACTGCTCAGTAACGGCTTATCAGCCAGGCATCTTCCAGTGGCCCAAACAGGGCATTAAGTATTTGGGCATTTTATTCCCAGCAAATTTTTGTGAGTTAATTTTGACCCCTTAATAAAAAAAAAATCTTGCGATGTGGGCAGGTGTGCTTCCTTACATTTATCTATAATTGGGAAGGTTAAAATGAACTGTATTCCAAAATTCAACTACCTGCTACAATCTCTCCCTGTAGATGTCCCCCTCTCATTTCAAGCAATTTGATAGCATAGCGAAGTCCTTCATTTGGAATGGTAAACACCCCAGATTACATTTCAATAAGTTACATAGGCCGATTGACAAAGGTGGGCTAGGCCTACCCAAGATTTTTTTTATTATTATGCATTCGGTCTCAGACATTTGGCTCATTGGTCGCTTCCACCTGAGAGAGTCCCTCCCTGGTTTTGTATTGAGCAGGAAGTTCTTGCCCCTATTTTGCCATTGCAAGGCCTTTCTATTAAACTAACCAGAGAAGTTAAGTTACACCCCGTTATCTCACATTTGCACTCGGTATGGACAAAATTGTCCAGAGTGTTTAATTCAGACATTTATTTAAATGTAGCCTCGAGCATATGGCTGAACCC
Source organism: Myxocyprinus asiaticus (assembly GCF_019703515.2). Classification (NCBI taxonomy): domain Eukaryota; kingdom Metazoa; phylum Chordata; class Actinopteri; order Cypriniformes; family Catostomidae; genus Myxocyprinus; species Myxocyprinus asiaticus. The sequence continues at coordinate 5,542,106 of NC_059387.1, forward strand.
AAAATTATGTATTAATAAGTCCCCTTTCTGCTGGCCAGAGTGGATTGTGAGGGAGGTTAATATGCTCAGTGACCTAGATGAGAGCGGACTGTTGTGATCCTTTGAAAATATGGTTCAACATTTTAGGATTCCCAGATCTCAGTTCTTTAGGTATTTACAGCTGCGCCACCTGCTCTGTACTATTTCTGGGAGTAGCGTACACCCCCCTAAGGCGGCAGATACTCTGGAAGCGGTGATTACTGCTTTTGGAAAAGGTCATGAGGCATCAGTGTATTACTCCCTGTTAATTCAGAGTCTGGGGGACGGAGCTTCAACTTCTCTCAAGAGATTATGGGAGAAAGATTTAAACTTGGTATTGCAGGAGGGAGTTTGGGCTAGGATTCTAAAAAACGTCAAGTCTGCATCTAGAGATGCAAGGGTGCATCTGATGCAATTTAAGATTTTACATCGATTCTATTGGACGCCATCTAGATTGTATAGGCTTGGTCTTAAAGACGCACCCACCTACTGGCAATGCCAATCAGAAGACGGAGACACAACCCATGTTTTTGGGGTGTGTGTAAAGATCCAAGAATTTTGGTTGAGGGTTCAGAGCTTTATGTGTGACATAATGGACACTCAATTTTCATTTTGCCCCAGACTCTGTATCTTAGGTGATGGGGCGTCATTAATATTGGGGATAGACATTTAAAAAGTTGGGTCCTAGCTGGAGTTATGATCGGCAGACGGATCATCCTCAGGGGATGGAAGTCGGCTGGGGCACCCTCATTTCGGGAGTGGTGCAGGGAGATGGGCGGGGTGGTGGCATTTGAGGAGGTGATTTATAGAAGGCTGGGAAAATGGGATTTGTTTGACAGGAAGTGGGGTGGATATTTGGCTTTTTTGGAAGGTTCTCGGTTTAGATGTGTATGTGATGTGTTGAAAGTATACATTTTTTACGTTCTAATTTTTGGTGACCACTGTAGTGCATGTTTGTGTCGGGTGTGGTGGATATGTTTGGGGGGTGGGGTTTAATGTATATAATTTGATTCCGTATTTTATGTTGCGTTTGTTTGTTTTATGAATGGAATCAATAAAAATTGTTAATAAAAAAAAAAAAACAAGCAAAAATCTGTTTGACAGTAAAGCACTTACAATGGAGGTGAATGGGGCCAATTTTTGGAGGGTTTAAACAGAAATATGAAGCTTATAATTTAAAAAAAAGCACTTACATTAATTAGTTTGTTAAAACTCATGTATTATTTGAGCTGTAAAGTTGTTTAAATTGTAATTTTTACAGTCATTTTCGAATTTTACAATGCAGTTGTAAAATTGGCTATAACTTTACACAGAAAAGGTAAGTAAGTGGTTTTATCACACTTAAATCATGTTAACATGCATATTGTTTATGTATTGTGACAATACATTTTAAAAAAAATGATTATTTTAACAGAAAAATTGGCCCCCATTCACTTCCTTTGTAAGTATCTAACTGTAACATAGATTTTTTTTTTTTTTTTTTTTTTTTTTTTTGTGGTAATCAACATTATTCCACAAATGCTGTTGATTGAGCTCAACTTATATTGAACACAAATATTCCTTTAAGTTACTGCAGCTTGATAATTAAAGAATATTTTGTGTCTACCCTACACTAGACACAAAGAGTGTATTGCAATACAGCAAAACTAGCAAGATTAAAAAAACATTTGGAAATATCATGTTTTAATTGCTATGTATTTAAGTATAGTATTTTTTTTCCCCATCGGTATATCATGGTTTAATATACAGATACAACTGTAAGTGATTCATAATTTGATTTTCTATTTGCTTGAGCATTCCAACCAGCCTGACACAGCAACGTTTGCTCAACCAGTGGCATGAGCCATGTTTGTAAAATGTGTTTGAAAACAGTCATTATTTTCACGGTTCTATTTGTTACCATTATAGAGTGCAAAAGGTTCCAGAATGTTACAGAATGTTTTTATTTTTTTTATTTATTTATTTATTTTATTTTATTTAATTTTTTTTTCAAAGAAGAAAAAAAAAACTTTATTTAAAGTAAAAATCATATAAATCTTTATAGATAGACCTACCGTGAGCTCCGAGGTGGTTAATCTATGTTATATGCGTCTGCTGAAGTTATTTCCGTCTAGTGAAGCCAGAAGAGAAAGATCCACCTGTCATGATTCACTTTTGCTTTGCCTTGTGTTTTGCCCCTGTCATCTGTTTCCCCCAGACTACACTTCCCATAATTCCCTGCCCTCATCACTGCCAGATGTTCCCTGTTGTTCTCACCTGTGTTTCATTTCCTCATTTACCCCTGTGTATATAATGCCCTGATTTCTAACCAGTCTTTGTGAGTTGTTGTGTATTTCTCTTCTGTTCAGATGTACCAGTTCCCATCGTGGATGTTTTTTTTTTTTTTTTCTTAGTTAAGACTTGTTCCCGTGTTTTCAGTGTTATTTTTGTACTTTTACTTTATCTCTTTGTTAAACTTCTTTAGCCGCACCTAGATCCTGTTCTTGTGACTTCCTTCGAATTGTTACACCACCAATCAGAAGCACACCAGCAGAGTTCTGCAGAGACATGCTAATCGAGTCTGGCTCCCTACACACTCAAAATATTTATGTTTTTCAATAAATTTGTATAATGTATACTTACACTGGTGGCCAAACATTTGGAATAATGTACAGATTTTGCTCTTATGGAAAGAAATTGGTACTTTAATTCACCAAAGTGGCATTCAACTGATCACAATGTATAGTCAGGACATTAATAACATGAAAAATTACTATTACACTTTGAAAAAAAAAATGTTCAGAAAACTACTTCAGAGAGTTCTCATCAAAAAATCTTCCACATGCAGCAATGACAGCTTTGCAGATCCTTGGAAATCTAGCTGTCAGTTTGTCCAGATACTCAGGTGACATTTCACCCCACACTTCCTGTAGCACTTGCCATAGATGTGGCTGTCTTGTCAGGCACTTCTCACACACCTTACATTCTAGCTGATCCCACAAAAGCTCAATGGGGTTAAGATCCATAACACTCTTTTCCAATTATCTGTTGTCCAATGTCTGTGTTTCTTTGCCCGCTCTAACTTTTCTTTTTGTTTTTCTGTTTCAAAAGTGGCTTTTTCTTTGCAATTCTTCCCATAAGGCCTGCACCCCTGAGTCTTCTCTTTACTGTTGTACATGAAACTGGTGTTGAGCAGGTAGAATTCAATGAAGCTGTCAGCTGAGGACATGTGAGGCATCTATTTCTCAAACTAGAGACTCTGATGTACTTATCCTCTTGTTTAGTTGTACATCTGGCCTTCCACATCTCTTTCTGTCCTTGTTAGAGCCAGTTGTCCTTTGTCTTTGAAGACTGTAGTTTACACCTTTGTATGAAATCTGAAGTTTTTTGGCATTTCCAAGCATTGTATAGCCATCATTCCTCAAAACAATGATTGACTGATGGGTTTCTAGAGAAAGCTGTTTCTTTTTTGCCATTTTTGACATAATATTGACCTTAAGACATGCCAGTCTATTGCATACTGTAGCAACTCAAAACAAACACAAAGACAATGTTAAGCTTCATTTAACGAACCAAATAGTTTTCAACTGTGTTTGATATAATGGCAAGTGATTTTCTGGTACCAAATTGGCAATTTAGCATGATTACTCAAGGATAAGGTGTTGGAGTGATGGCTGCTGGAAATGGGGCCTGTCTAGATTTTATCAAAAATATTTTTTTTTCAAATAGTGATGGTGCTGTTTTTCACATCAGTAGTGTCCTGACTATACTTTGTGATCAGTTGAATGCCACTTTGGTGAATTAAAGTACCAATTTCCTTCCGAAACAGCAAAATCTGTATATTAATCCGCCAGTGTATACAGTATATACATACATCAAGAAAAAAAGTCATACTTTAACCAACTTTATTTTTTTATTATATATATATATATATATATATATATATATATATATATATATATATATATATAATACAGTATAGGAACGCTTTTATGAAATGAAAGTGAATGGGAAAAACACTTCTGGAACACATCACAGCTGAAAATGTGGGTGGGCATTGTTGTGCTCTATTGGCACAGAAATTACACACCTAAGCTTTAAATAACTTCTAAAAGTTACACCAAAGTATGCTTGTGATGTGGTTTCTGGCTTACAAATTTAAATCATCATAATATAACATCAAATTACTGTATGTTAAATTAAAATTGTTTCACTATTCCAAAATAACCCATGCAAAGTCAATTTTTATACATGAATTGTTTTAGAAGCAACATGATAGGTGTGGGTGAGAGACTTTGAGAGAATTTAAGTCCTATTTTTTTTTTTTTTTTTTTTTACAAAAAAAGACTTGGATATTGATCTGTTTCTTACTCACACCTATCATATCTCTTCTGAAGACATGGATTAAAACACTGGAAATGTATGGATTATTTTTATGCTGCCTTTATGTCCTTTTTTGAGCTTCAACACTTTGGTCACCATTCATTTACATTGAATGGACCAACAGAGCTGAAGTTTTCTTCTAAAAATCTTAATTTGTGTCCAGCAGAAGAAAGAAAGTCATACACATCTGGGATGACATGAGGGGGAGTAAATGAGAGAATTTGTATTTTTGGGTGAACTATTCTTTTAAGTATCAATGTTGTCTCGATGTTTCTCCTTATTTTAATTTTTTTTTATTTTTAGAAGAAATACATATAGACACAAATGAAACAATTGTTGACTCACAGTAAGATTACAGAGCTATAGAATTAATGTGGATAGCATAGCTCAGAAAATGTATTCTTGGAATATTTTGAAGAGAAATGTTTGAATTCAAATTAAAGTTCACTTTGGAAACTTGGCTAATCTGAGCACATTTGAGACATTGTTGAGACATTGGGTTCTGAAACTCTAGAGGTGTCGTTTCTCATCAGAAATATCCGATCTCCATTTGTTCTCCTTTTTATCAAATTGGTGTCTACGAGAAACAGTTGTGATATTGAAGAGATATAATTTGAGATTTTTCTTTTCAGCGGGGTGTGTTCAGCTGTACCATAAGATAGTTTGAAGGCGGTCAAGGAACTTGCTACTCAAAACGTCAAAGGGATCCAGCAAACCTGATGTCATGCATATATATTCATCTGTAAGAAGACCAATGTATCTGTTTGGAAATTATTTTGAAGAATCATTATTAACTTGTACCAGTACTTCAAGGAATTTCTTCTTTTTTATTTATTTTTATTTATTTATTTTATACATCTAACACTACAGTCTCAGATAGCTGATTAACTATTTCCAGTGCTTTGCAATTAAGTGAGAACTGTAGTGCAGCCTGCTGTTTTTTGGATTTGAAAAGGTCCTATCTCCATGAGAACAACTCCAATAAAAATGTTCCACAGTGCACTTTATAATCCCATAAACATTATTCTATCTGCACATATGGCATGCAAAAGACAAGAGAGAAAAGATCCTGATATGAATAACAGGCCTTTGTATTCACTGCATTAATGAAATTCATTAGTAACAGTTAGTTAGCGCTAATCTACTGAAATTGAAATATGAGGCCAGTATTGTGGGCAAAGCTTAAGTAAAATGACAACTTCATTAGCATAACTACAATTGTGCAACATAAAAAGCCATGTACCTAAATTGCCATGTTAGTTTCTTTATGAGGTCATTTCAACATACGGTAATAGAATATTTTCTTTACCCTCCAGTGCATATTAAACTCACTCATTTTAACCCACTCAGACTTTAATGAGCAAATATAGCTAGTTCACACATTTGCCAAATTACAGACAACTTTATTTTATCACAGATCAATCCTTATGGCACTATATTTCACATGCTTTGCAGTTATGTAAGCTTACCTGTCCAATAAGAAGAACGCCAATTCAGGGTCGGTTTTGATCCCCAAAACCGAACGAAGTTCCCTCCAGGAATCAAATGCCCTGCCGATGTTCACTCTAGTTTTCTCTTGGCCACGATCACGTTTCCGCTTAGCCATACGGGATTCAGTAAATGTTTTTTTTTTTTTTTTTTTGGCTTACTCTGAGTTTGTGTAGGAGTCGGTGTTGTGCTGGGAGCCAGACGTTTGCTGGATTCCATCTCTAAGATAACGTTACCTAGTGTTGCAGTTTGTCATCGCTGTTGAATAGCGGAAGAGAAGCACTGAGGCAAGGCTCTCGGGAGCGCGCATAAACGTCACATTCTTTGGATTTTCCCGGCAAAAGCGACCCGCTCCCTTCGCATGAAAATCAGTCTACAGGCTTTAATAGACAACCTAGGAAGTCTGGGAAGGGCTCATTTTTGAAGTTGCGTTACAAGCCGTTCACACATTGGCAAAAAACAAGGCGACTATTACATGAAAAAAGTTACATATTGCACCTTTAAATAATGTTTTTTAATTGGCTGTCAAATAAGAACTGTTTTGTTCTCATCAGTTGCAAATTTATTATCACAACAATTATACTCAGAGTTGGTTAAACCCTACAAAAGATGAGATACCTGTGTGTTATATATCGTTGGAAAGGTCTCAATTTGTAGAATGCAATAAGCAAATTTGTTTCACTTAGAGGCCAAACTGCAGTGTGTTTTAGTGTATCAAATTCCCACAGACACAAACAAATATAATAAACAGGAGTGTCTTTTTGTCAAGTGTTTCCTTATTACTTCCTGAAACATATAACATAGAACATAGAGAATATAACATAGAGAATTACATATCGTAACTTACAGCAGACTATCCTGATTCAAACAAGCCCAAACACAACATAATATGATGAGTAGATCCTGAATATTCGAGTCGATGCACAAAAGGGTGCTCAACACACATTGTGTTTGTGTGTGTGTTTGTTTGCTGTGTGTGTGTGCACGTCTAAGGACTTTGTGTGTGCAAACACACATCCACATATGTGCTCATCTAAAGGATTGGGATGCTCCTGAACACTTAATATTTCTGTATTTTGTAGTCTAATCCATTCATTTCCAATGGCCAGTCATTTTTGATTGGGAACACAACAGGTGTCACAAAGTGAAATAAAACCAATAAAATGTACGTTTTTTTATGTGTGATTTCAGATACCATATGTGAACAAAATCAAGGAATTTTATTCCAAATTGGATTAAGTGAAAAATATAAATCATAAGAAAAAAAAGTTGTCCGGGTCAAAATGACCGGAACACAACATAAAGGTGTTTATATATATCTTATTTTTTTTTGCAGAGAAGAGTTAATTCGACACATTTTCCCAGGTAATAATCTCTGATACAAGTAAATGTTTTCATGCCATAAAATCAGTGGACATGTTGTAATTAAAAGTTGGGCAAAATCTGATACACCTGGACAAAGTGTTTCTTGGTTGTTGGCAGATAGGACATTGCATTTTAAAATGTACATATGTATATAGCAAATAATAATGAGATCAGGCTGAACTATATGCACTGTCCTTTAAAATAACAAACTGGCAATTTACTAAGAAACATTCCAGGGGTTCATTTTTCCTTTCTCAAACTGAAATGTTTCAAACAAATGTTGTATTTTTTCTTTTTTTTTCTTTTGAATATTGTTTTAAAAGGTAATCTACAGTTTAGACAGTAGGTTTTTCCTGTGTCCTCAGTCTCACTTTCCATTCTGTTAGTCTTTTGTGATATCCCTTTTTATTTTTGAAATGTCCTTTTTTTATTTTTTTTATTTTGTATTGTAAAGATGTCAGGTTATCTGTCTTAAAAATACAATCACCAATCATTCTCAACAATAATGAAAATATTAACATTGGATGACACTGAAACAGAAGTTAAATAAAAAGGCAAAGGAAAAGATGAATAACTACTAAAAAGGTAATAAAAAAAATAAATAAAACAAATTCATAGTTTGACACTTTTTTGTTTCTTTTTTTTTTTTTTTTGCTGTTCAGAGTTCTGAGAGGCAATATTGAATAAGTAAAGTCATGCAAAAAATAAAATAAAAATGGTCTGCTGACTCAAGATTCACTTTACAAAAGTTGCAATTCAAATTAACATTACTAAATTTAGAGGTGATGTCATTAGTAGACTATATTCTATGTAAGATTTTAAAGTGTATTTCTCTGACCTTATTGGGGATACAGAATTTGTATTGTGGAAGCCACGCCTTTTAAAAAAAAAAATGAAAAAAAAAAAAAAAAAAAATCTATAATGTTTATTGCTACATTTTGGGTCATAGATACTTATACCTTCGACTAAGAACTTATGTTCAGTCTTCACAATCTCTCCAAATGATGAATGACTTCTTATTAATTGCACAAGACCACCAGGTATTGCTTTTATCACTGTAAGAAATTCCTTATGAACAAAAGGAAAGTATACCTAGTCATAAAGTCATAATAAGAGTAAAACTTACCTTCCGGATCCAAAATTTCACATACATAACTATTCCTTTATCATTACAATTTTTAAGGAAAATAGATTTGTTGTTTGTTATAATCATTTCGTTGTTCCATATCTTAGCTTTGTGACGGGATAATTTGTGAACAAAACAAAGTTTCCATGCCAGGAAAGTCTGTTCATGGAATTTTGATAGTTTTACAGTGAGTTTAGAAGTAAAACAATTAACAGTAAGTTAACAAAAACTTGAGACCTCCCACCTTTTTAAAAACATTGTGTGGGATGAAGTGCCAAATAGAATCTGGTGAATTAATACAACGTTTTACCCCTTTTTTACATCGAAAAAATCTAACATGTCAAAACCTCATAAAACCTCTCTCTTCAGGTGCTGGTGTTTGCTATTCCAAAATAAATTACATATTACTCTATTAATTTGTTTACAGGTAGTATCATGAACAAATAATGGTATTGCTGGGTATATAAAATGAGATAAACCTTCTGCTTGTATTAGAAGGACTCTGCCAAGGAGAGTTTTAGCCAGTTATTGAACATTAACTTTGCTTTTTTAAGTCTGGGTGAAATGTCTTGCGATTCAGAATACTTTTTTGAAATATGAATACCAAGGTACTTTAGCCTATCTCTAATGGGATTATTATCCCCTGAGATTTCTTGGGTTTCATATAAACAGAGGATTTCACATTTAGGAATGTTTAATTTCAGGCCAGATGCATCCGAAAATAAGCTAATAATATCTAGAGCTTTACCAATTTGCTCTTTATTTTCCAAAAAACAGAGTTGTGTCATTGGCAAGTTGTGAGATTTTTATCTCCCTGTCAAAAATGGACAAACCTTTTATATCAGAGCTATTTCGATTACTTAGGGAGTGTATCTACTACAACTGTTAGGAACAAAAAAGGTGATATTCCACAACCTTGCCTTACCCCTCGTTTTATAGGGAATCTGTTAGAGGTATCAAATTGTGAAATGACAGAGCCATTAATATCCTTGTATATAATTTTGAATATTTTAATGAAATTTACACAGAAGCTGAATTGATCTAGAGTTGAAAACAGAAAACTGTGTTCGATGGTGCCGAATGCTTTGTAGAAATCCAAAAACAATAGAATTGCATCTGAGTTAATGTTGATTTACATTTATGCATTTGGCAGACATTTTTATCCAAAGTAATGTAGTGTGCATAATCTATAAGATCTAAAAATCCATATGATATTACAATGTATATGCCTTTTAGACATAAAACTGGTTTGAGTTTCATTGATTATCTCAGCTAAACCTGTTTTTAACCTTTTCGCATAAACTAATGAGAAGATTTTGTAATCTATATTCAGTAAGCTAATTGGCCTCAAGTTATCAAGGCAAAGAGGATCTTTTTTCTGTTTTTGGTATCAGGATAATACTTTTGTGATATTCCTTTAATAAAAGCCATTTCATCTATGACATCATCATCCAGGAAGTAAAGACATTTTGGAGGGAAAACAACAGCACAGACAACAAGTATCATCAATGGATTTTATTAATTCTACGTATTGTGATACTAGTTGGGTTGTCACTCTTCAAAAATTCCTTCTATTTATAAAATTGCATAACTTGTTACGATATTATGTCACAGTCCAGAAGACTGTTAACTTAAAGTTGACACCATCATGTAAATGTTAAGTATCTGACCTTGAACAGAGCATATTTGTGAAATTCTAGTATAGAAATATTACACAAGCATAAACATTATTTAAAGTTGCACAGTTCAAAAGGTAACTTGACCCAAATGAAAACTGGGTCAAAAATGCCTGATAGAAATATCACAGAGAATTATCATAGGGGCTGAGTTTTATAGTTTAGCTGATTTAAAATTAACATGCCTCAAACTATTCACTAGACTGCAGTTTTTATTTATTTTCTTGTCTCTCATCTTAAACGGCTAAATTGTGGCTGTACAGGGCCATGACCTTCAGATTAATAATTAAAGCTGAACTTTAATAGACTTTGGTAAGAGTGAATCGAGAGCATAGGGATTGCGACATCAATCTCTGCTGGATTTGGTTTCAGGGTGGTTTGAAAGTCAGAAAGAAGGAAGGGGTTGACAAAAAGGGCATGTTCGGAAATGCCAATAAATGAATGATAAATGATTTTACCCTGATTGGAAATATTGCGATTTTTCACCGCTGTCAGTGGAATAAAAGCATCAGCAACATTGCGCTAGTTACTGGCTTTTTCATAATTGAGACTTTAGCTGCTAGCTGTGCCCACAGCTCATCATTAATCAAATGGACTAAAGCTACGACTCAGTGTCAGCCCCAGACAGCATTAGATGAAGAAAGTGCTTTTCAGGTAGCTGGGCAAGTCATTTATCCACTACTGAAGTATTTAATTGTTTTTCACCAGTTTTATTATCTATTTATCTATTTCTCTTTTTCCTTCTTGGCTTGAGCATAATTAATCACCTTTCATCCAGTTCCATTAGGCAAAAGCAAGTTGCCATGTTCATTTGTATTCCCATGAACTTGTGTTGATGAAAGGTCATGCTGATTAGTTTGCTTTGATAAGTTTAAATGCCATTTTATTTTGTGGATGCCCAGAGGAAAATTTAATTCTTAAGAGGTTTCACTCTCATAGCTATGGAGACATAATGGAGTTTTCATGTTTTTAAGGAACAACTTGAGCCTCATCGGGTGTTTCTCCTACATTTTTTAGAAGACATAAAATAGACACAAATGAGAATATTTTTGACATACAGAAAGAGTATAGAGCTGTAAAATTACTGAAAATCCTAATAAGTTGACTACTCAATTGATTGAGTAAACTCATTCCCTAAATTGAATTGAGTAACAGCATCTCCAAAATGTGTGCAATTAATTTCACCTAACTAAGTGCTCATATAGAATGAACTTATCTATTTAAGTTAAGTAGATGCATGTAGACTTAACTCAGATTTGCTATTAAATGTTGTTGTTTCAACTTAATAATTTTAATTGAAAGGACTCAAATATAAGTCATACAATAACACAGCCTAAAAATATGAAGATTATAGGTCAATCATAATTTAATTTCCCACGGAGGGAGATGGGGGATTTGTATGGGATTGTAAAACTAAACATATATTACTTGGCTTGTAAGAAAAGTTATGACTTTTATACCACTAGATACGAACCAATCAACAGAATATAATTTAATACAAAACAGGCATAACATTTTAGCTAGCCAACATCCGTTAACAAATCTGGTTACTCGTTTCATATATATTTATGTTAAACAAATTACGGATGTATGTCAATAAATTTATGCTTCCCTTGTCTTGTTCCTATATCTCAATTTGAGACTCAATTCAGTCTCAATTTGCTCTCCATTTCATATTATCCAGAAACAACTGAATTTAGTGAGAAATGTACAGATTTAATCAAAGGTTCATACTGAAAACACTGACTTTTGTTTGCAGACTTTTGGTAGCAGAAAACTTGAGCACAAGTCTTCATTTGCTCTTCATTTAATCGCATTACTCTTTAGGAGAATTTAGATAATAAGTACTTTTCTTTCCTGTAAAAGTTTTTCTTAATCTATAATTTCATCTATAATCTACAATTAATAATCAAGAGGTGTTTTAATGTACCACCTGTGATGGACAATTTTTTCATGTCCCTGTCCTCACCTCCTTTCTTTCTGAGCATTGCCATCTGTTCTGTTCTCCCTTAGGTCCTTGATAAACTGTGTGGTACCACTGAGAGAGATGAAACATTTGCACTGTATCATTGCTCGTGCTCTGTACTGTTGTTTGATATTTCATATATCATGTACCATAATCAAACAAAACCTCTAGTGGTTACATTTTCAATCTAAGTTTCATTATACTGTATAAGTGTTTGAATGTTAAGGTTTATGAAAGTGCATAAGATCTTAAAGAGACATAAAGTTACCCAAATTGTTGGCCATCAAAAATTTATGGTCGGAATAGCTTGAATGTCAAATCCCATTATCGGATTTAAGGATGTTCATTAATTATGTTGTTTAATTGGATGGATGAAGGCACAGAGCAGCTTGTCTGTAGTGGTCATTGCCGGGAAAGGAACGGCCTTGTGTTGCATTGTTCCATTAGAAAGCAGCATGTCCCCGAAGTCCCTGTATTACACTGCGCTTTATTGATTAATGACTATAATTTATTATAGAGAGGAGGCCTGTGCATCCAGTTAAATGTACAATTAATCAATGCTCTGTCAGATTATGTGCTAAGGTAAAGGTGTAGCGGTCTCTATGGAAAAAGAGGACATCAAAAACGTACGGATCTGTGGCCCGCACTACTGCTTGGTGACTTAACAGTGACTTAAGACTCTTTCGTTGTGTTAATACTACCTGTCCCGTTTGACAAATGCTCCCCTAAGAAATTGAATATAACTGCTGTTGATGGACTGGCCGCCATATCGCCGGACTATCACTCAGTCAAACCCACTGGAATAATGTAGCACCCTGTGCACCCTACAAAACCATCTATTAATCTCCAAATGGAGGGAAAAGTGCCCGAAGGTTCAAATACATCATTGTTAAATCAACAGTATTATATTAAGCAGGGGAAGGATGTGAGCTTTAAGGAACCCAGGGCAATAGGAGGATAAATTTGAACTTTCCGAAATCCATTCAAAGCCATTATTTCCCGGAGAACCGTGACATATATGACATGTTAAATCCAGCTTTAGAAAAGACATAATTGATCATAAATTTTGGTGGCATGCTGCAAGAGTGCCATGGCTGTTTCCATGAGGGTGTTAAAACACTGAAAGACATCTTTTAAAATGTTACAGACCAGCTATTCTGTAGTCTACAAGCTGCAGGCAAGACCCTTGTCACTCAAACATGCTTGCCTGAAAACAGTTCTGTTGTGGGGTGAGAGTTCTTTGCAAGACATCCAAAGGGACAATCCCAGTGGGGCCTTCAGAGCAATGATGTGAGGGCAGAGGGAACGGCACAGAAATCTCAAGGGAGTTTCAACTTCTCAACAAACTCCCTCTCTTGCAAGCTACTGGAGAATTTGAACCCACTAGGTCAGAGAAGGGAGGATAGAGGCAGTTTTTCCAACTATGATTGCCTTTTTTGTCATCAATAAATTGGACACTGGATGACAATGGCAAGAAACTCTCATAATGATACATTATTATTGTGACTTTTTGCCTGCACTACCAAAACATGTTTGAAGAACGTGTGTGAAGAACAGATCCAAATTTAAGTCTTTATGCAATGATCGTCATCCACAACAGTCGAATCCCGCTTTCATTTAAACATTTAAAAACACCTCTAGAAATATTATGAGCGCTTTGATGTCAGTGATGTCAAATGCCATTTGTTCTCATGTGTCTTGGGACAGATTGCGATATTCTTATGTTTGGATGCAGAATTCTGAATGAGATGTAACTGCCTTCACGGAGAGGAAGATGTTCAGCGATTAAAACCTTCAGTTCACTCTGTTCGTTACAAGCAGCCAATGGTGTAGGTTCGGCTTGAACATTGGGGTGGTTGCAGCATGAAGCATTTACATGTTTCCATTGATCATTGTATAAATATTGTGTGTGTGCGTGTGGGGGGGGGGGGGGGGGGGTGTGTTGGGGTGTACATTCTTATTTTGATTATTGGGAGGGTTACCCTTATCCACCCCCCCCCCCCAGGGGTTAGGTGCTCAAAAATATCTATATAATATTGTAATGTAACTAAGATTATTGTGACTAAATTTACCTGCCTGTTACATGTTTTATATTGTTATTGTATATAATAGTTAGATTTAGGAATGCTTTAGAGGATCTAAAATATTGATCGATGTGATGAACTAGGCATAATAAAACATATCGTTAAAAACATGCAATGAATCTGAAGACTGCAGAGCCTTTGACAGAATCGTTGGAAATAAGGAGAGACCGTTCTGTCCGTAAATTAAAATGAGGCTGTGAGGGTTCAACTTAGTCTCTTCAATGGCATGTACTGTATAAAGCTCCTAGATCACATCTAATATTCCACATATGATGTTTTCTGGAGATTTTTGTTTGCTGAAATGTTATGGAAAGATGTTTTTTCTCAGTGTTCTCTCAGCGGAACTATCCAAGACACTTAAAACTACCATTAACAACCCATTGAAGAGACTGTAAGTCTATCCCTCAGAGCCTCAAAATACAACAGCCTCACACAGCCTTGTAAACTACACAGTGCTTCCGTATTTTACGTATTTCACATGTCAGTTCTCAATGGGATTAATTAAATGATCAGTGCCATCCCATTTATTTAATGCAATTGCGCATTCGCCTAATTTGACATTATAACAGTTTCATTCTGTTCTGTGTGATTTCTGGTGCAGTATTTGTATCACTTTAGTCAAGACTAAACTTTAAACTGACAAAATTAATAAACATTCTGTCATAATTTAATCATTTCATTACATTTTTATTTTGTTTGCTGTGCAACACAAAAGGAGTTTTCAGAATATGCTGCAACTAAAAAACATGACCATAAAATACACAACAAAAACACCATAAAATAATCATAAAAGTAATCCATTCTATTTGTGCACTATAACCCAAGTCTTTAAAATCCATATGATGAGTCTGTGTAAGTCTTTATTCAATGATCTCTGTTTCCATCTGTCATAGCGGTTGCAACAGTCAAATCCAGCACTCATTTAAACATTCAAAAATGACAGGGTCAGGGTTAAGGGATCCACAATATCTATAAAAAAGTAAGAATATAAATATTCTTATAATAGAAAGGATACATAAATTTTATTTTACATTTCTAAAGCTGAAAATCCTTAAAAACTTTTAAGGCAAGGCAAGGCAAGTTTATTTATTTAGCACATTTTATACACAATGGCAATTCAAAGTGCTTTACATAAAAATGATAAAGAAAGTACAAGATAAAATACATTTTAAAATCAATTAAGAACAAGAAATAATAATAAAAAGTAATAAAATAAATTAAAAAAGTTTAAATTATTAAAATGAATAAAAAAAGAAGACAGAAATAAAATGATGCAGTGCAATCAGTAAGTGCAGCACAGTGCTCAGTGAATAAACGCACAGTTGCTGTAAATGCATCCATATTGTATGTTTATAATACAGTAGTGTCTATCCGTACATACAAAAATGTAGGTTTAAATGTTACATATGAATACAGTACCTACAAATAATAATGTGATATGGCTGGCCTGTTACAATGCAATGCAATAGGGCAGCACTAACTAAATGGGATCCAACAGCAAACTTTCAACCCGTAAGTGCGTGCGCCTACTGTACCTTACTTCACATGAAAAGAGGTCGTCCACATTTAAGTGTTTTAGCTACAGTAGCAATATAAATAAATTATTACTGTTTGGGTGTAAGAAACCTTGACTTACAGTGTAAGTGGACCTCAGGAGGAGAAAAAATATGATGTAACCACTTTACAAGCACTGCAAAATGCGCCAGCTTATTTCTTATTGGTTCATACCTTTCCACTATTTTTACATTCAAACAGCTTCTCTGTTTTTGGTGGTGGAGTTTACAGCTGAACAGCAAAGGCACAGATCTGAGATCATCAGGGGTACCTTCAATCGCCCGCTAGAGTCTGGCAGGACTGGTGGATACCTTGTTAGATTGAGGTGCTCAATCAAGGCGGCTGTAGAGTGCCAAGTCTGTGCAGAGAGAAAGAGTGGTGATTACAAGGCTATAGGCGCGCAGGGCAGGGGAAACGGACTAGCTCTCCGCAGGTGGTCCTCTGACATTTAAGCCTGCATTTTCTGAATCAGTCTTGAGTGATTAGGGCAGCGACAGGCAAAGGACAGATCAAACAATTATTTCCTCTCTTCCACCTGTTTCTTTTTTTTCTTGGCCTCATAAAAGCGGCAGGTCATTTTTTCCTCTCACTCAGTGTTTTTCTCCGTATATGACTTCTGCTTTTCTTTAAAAGTCAAAAGAATCTTTGGTGGTTTAGCGCTGCCATATTGCAAGTATTGTTGCCAAATATTTTAATGAGGTCAAATCAATGATGTTTAATTGAAAATACTTATTTGAAGACCAAAAATGCCCATGATACTGTAATTTATTTAGACCAAGAACCTGGCCACATGTACAACATTACTAACATACTGGCACAAATGTTATTAGTGCTGTTTGCTAAAACAAGCATCAGTATGACTTTTGTTCATACGTAGGGTTAGGGATTTGAACAAACCCCATTACTCTATGCTATGGACATTCTTTAGTGGTACAGACCCCAAAATATCAGTCTTGTTAAGGAGATGTGTGCTATTACTTTTCTAACTGATCAGACCTATGATTTTTACAAGACTTACAAGATAATGTTTTTAAGGTTAATGCTCTATTGCAGGGGTTGCAACCTTTTTGACATAGAGTGCCATTTTTTATTTTCCTGGTCAATGGCTTTGCCGAGACATGCATTACATCAAGATGTAGATTGGAATGCAGGTGCAGAATTTATATAAATAATATAGTCTACTGCTCTCTCGCCGTTGCTGGCGTGCCAGTGATCACCCTTCCATGTGCCAATGCTGGCACGCATGCCGATCCCTGCTCTATCGAGTTATAAATCAACAAGACCAACCTCCCTATAGACTGATTTCACAGTGAAATCAGAAACAGTGGTTAAGCTTTCTTTAGCTAAAATCGTTCTTACCAAAATGTGAAAAACTGCTCCAGTGGCCAAAGGGGTAAGTGTTGTTAGGCGTATGCGCATGTGTGAACTCTATTTTTCAGTGAGAAATGTCCAAGGAGGGGCACCAAAAGTGAGTTGTGAAGCGAGTTGTTTTCAGCTGTACAGGCTGTAATACAGTACAGAGGAATTCATATTTTATAAATTGTACACCCAACCCAACCCTAAACCTAATCATCACTGGAGTAAAAATATAAAGTTAGAGGAAAAATGCAACCTCCAAATCACACTCGTCACTGATTTTGCAACAATTACTTATGAACCCGGATCTCCCACGTTGCTGACGCAATGTGCTTCCAGATGCGCCTCAAGGGAAGGTAAACATGCTGGAATCAATGCAAAAATATCTGATAGGAGATGGCACTTGTTAGTGAGTCGGCATAATGTGGCAGATCCAACAGTACCATACAGGAACTCTTGGAAAAAACATGCTGACCTCCCATGTAATAATGTTACTCCCTACCCTAAACCTTAAACCTAAACCTGACCAATAGTGTGATAAAAGCAAATGTCACAAGAAAAAACTAATTGCTGAAGCAACCACGTTATTTTGGCTCATGTGTTGACTCGCTTACTCTTCAGGATTCATTTCCCACTTTTTTTTTTTTCTGCAAAAGTTGAATGCAAATATGTAGTTGGTTATGTAATGCAAATGTTAAAATTAAACACCTTACAAGTTATGCATTATAGTAAAAGTGTTTAAATGTCATAAGAAACAGGGTGAAAATTAAGTGTTTATAATCAGCCATTTTACTAGTGATTTGTGTAAAAGTGAATCAAAGTCGTTGTTGTTGTATGTAGGTATACCCTTGCAAAAAATCTAAACGTGCAAATCTGAAAGTTTGCGGCAGTAACGTGATTCAATGAGACCATGGAAATTCTGCCACGATGCTAATTTAGGTACTGATCAATCCTTCAAGAAAGAGTATACTAGAGTATACAGCAGGGAAAGAACATGCTATGGTTCTCCCGTTTAAATTTTTTTGCCGGCCGCCTAAGTGAATTTTCAAAGTTTTATACATGCAAAAAGGCTTCTCATCTGCAATGCGATACTTTCGCTGTGCAATTAAGCTTGTTTTTCACGCGAGTGTAATGGAACAACTTGTGCCAATGATCTGCTCTCTGACCTACTGTATCTAAATATAGTTTCATATTAAATAATGTATTAGGTAGAATCTATACCTTTGTTCATAAACACTACAATTTATTATTATTATTATTATTATTATTATTATTATTATTATTATTTTAGAAAGACTAGCTACATTGACCTAGCCATGGTAATGAGGGGCCATCATGGACTTATGCCTGTACTTATGTCATTACACTATAAATATAAGGGTAAATACATAAAGGGCTTTAAAGTCTGGACCTCCAAGACTTGTGGACAATTTATGAATAAAGTTTTCCTCCAGTGTAAAATATGTTCTATTAGAATGATGTTTGATATTAGTAAATAAACTGGATAATAAATATATTGGGCTTATATAAATAAATATGCACATCAACTTTTAAAAGGGGAAAGAGAACTTCTTTTTGTTGATGACATTAAAAAAAAAAAAAATAAAAAAAAAAAAAAAAATAATGTCACTTGATACATGCATTTATACTTGAAAACCATGAACAAAACAACAGTATGCAAGATAAAAGAAAATGCTACCCAGGGCACATTAAAAACAGGTTATGTTTTTTACTATAGTGGGTCGCCACTTGATGTCCAGTGTAAAATATGGGTCCCGAAGCAAAACCAGTTGAGAACCACTGCTATAAACATACTAACACAACCTTGAAACTAAGTTGGGAAACAAGACATTTGAAAATATATTTGATTTGTATTATTTCTTGGCTTTAGAGCATTACGCAGTACGTACAGTATACACTGGATAAAATAGAGAGGATCACTAATGGGAAATTGATACACATTGTAAACATAATTTCACAGCCCATAATACAGTCTGTGTAAAATCCAGCACAAGAGGGCAGCATTCAAACCCACAGTCAAACCACCAGAATCTCCACCTGAAACAACAACCATAAAAGCTGCAGGTCTCTCTCTCTCTATGTGGCTTCATGTGGAGCTGTGGAGGTATTCATCCAGGGCCACCACACTGCAGCCTACCACTAATTCACATCACAGAAAGCAGCTCAGGCTTTCCTGGTCAGTGACAATGTTGTCCAGCGCTGCCGCAGGGACTCCCCTTTGATGTGGTCTTAAGAAGTTTCCATTTCTTCCAGGGAAACTGGCAAGGCACAGCATTTTAGGTGGAGTGCTTTTAAATATCTCAGAGACACCTTATTGTGGCTAAAAGGATCTGTTAGAAATGTGACACAATGATGGCTTAATTCTGTAAAATTGATTTGAACAGAAATTAAAATTGTCCTTTTTAAGTTCCTAATGCAAATCCCTGCTCTTACTCTTCACATTTTATCAGATCATGTTATACCGCTGAAAGGTTTTGTTGATATTTGCAAACATTCTGTTGAGGGGATGTTTTAAACCCCTAACTCAAATTACATTTTCAGACCTGTAGTTTGTTTGCCTTGTTCTGAAACAGGCACTATATTATCAAATGGTACATTTCAAAACATCAAAATTTGTTAAAAAACTTTCACATGTGTGCAAACAGTCCCCTAATTGGTTAGAATGTTTGTGCACTGTTCCGGGGTTTAGCTCCAACATGATCACACGGTAAGTCGGCATGTTGTTTCTGAGAGATCCAGTACCTTAGGATTGGCCACATTATACCGATTCACTGACAAACGGCATCTCCTATCAGACATTTTTACATCGGCTCCAGCATGTTTACCTTCCCCTGTGGCATGATGGGAAGCACGTAGTGTCAGAAGCGCAAAATTAGGGGGTTCAGTTTACAAAATATTTATTCCTCTTTACTGTATTACCGTCACGTCTAGATGTGTTCATGTTTTGTGTTTATGTCTTTTATTTTGAAAAGTAGTTCCATGTCATGTTATTTCCTGTTTTCCTGTCAAGTCATGTGATCATCCTGTTTCCCTCATGTTCTTTGTGTCTGTTTCCCATTGGTTCATAGTCTTGTTATTGGTTCTCTCATGCCATTGGTTTATGCTCATTGTCTTGTTATCTTGTTTAGAGTTCTGTTTGTTCATTGGTTTATGTTTCCCATGTCCATGTATTTAAGTCTCATGTTTCCATTGTGTCTGGGTCAGGTATTGAATGTGAATGTACTTAATGTTCCAGTCCAGTCCAGTCCAGTCCAGTCCAGTCCAGGTTTATGTATTGTTCTCATTCACGTTAATGAATAAACTGCACTTGGGTTTTTCACATCATCATTGTCAGCCTGCCAGCCAACGTTACAGAATACCTGACCACACAATGAAATGAACCCAGCAGCTCTACTAATACGTCTACATTAAGGAAAGCGTGCCATAGAAGACTACATAGAGGACTTTGGCATCCTGGCATACGAGGTGGAATTCAATGAGATCGCCCTCAAACACTTTTTTTGTGCAGGCTTGAATGAGCCGGTGCACTCCTGGATGCCTGGCAGTTGGAGTACCTTCAATCTGGCTCAATATATTGACCTATCAAATGTTAGACTCCCAAACTTTACTTTTGCAAATAGAAAAGATTAGAATAGAAGAACAGGGAGCCCTGCAACAGATGTCATGGCCCCCACAAAGCACCCCACTGAACATCGTGTGAGTCTGAGATTACATAAAGTCACAGAAGCAATTGAGAACTGTGGTGAATTCTCCAAGAAGTTTGGAACATCCTATCTGCCAACAACCAAGAAAAACTGTGTCCAGGTGTACCTAGGAGAATTGGTGCTTTTTTAAAGGCAAAGGTGGCCACACCAAATATTGATTTAGCTTTTTTATGTTTACTGGACTTTGTATGACATTAAGTGATAAATTAAAACTATTTATGTAATTATTTTGAAGACATCCTCACTATGCAACATTTTTCACAAGTGCCTAAAACTTTTGCACAGTACTGTATTTATACATATATATATATATATATATATATATATATATATATATATATATATATATATATATATACGAGATCATAAAATGTTGTTTAAAATAGTTAAAAGAAAAAAGTGTCAAACAGCAGGACACTGATGACAATGCTTAAAATTTCATGTCAATTGCTCACATAAATATGTGTAAATGTTGATTTAAAAAAACAAAAAAAGTTGGCCAGAGTATGTACATATATTTATATTTGTTAATATTTATATATGTAAAACAAAATAAACATACCTCTTAAATTGTAGAACTTTGCAGATATTTTGCAGATTAATTGCTCATATTTTCACTCTTGTGAGTTTGTTGCATCTTTATATCTTCAGGGTTTTAATTCCTTCCCCAGATTATTCTTGAGAAAAAGTGCAAAGCCCAATGCTTTGACAAGTGCTGTTTTTGCTATCGTTTAAACAAAGTAAGCCTTAAAGACTGAAATAGGGGGCCTGGGTAGCTCAGTGAGTAAAGACACTGACTACCACCCCTGGAGTCGTGAGTTCGAATCCAGGGCATGCTGAGTGACTCCAGCCAGGTCTCCTAAGCAACCAAATTGGCCTGGTTGCTAGGCAGGGTAGAGTCACATGGGGTAACCTCCTTGTGGTCACTATAATGTGGTTCACTCTCAGTGGGGCGCATGGTGAGTTGTGTGTGGATGCCATGGAGAATAACATGAGCTTCCATACAGAACCCAGGGCAGCCGCCTAAATCATCTGTAGGATGGGCTGGTAATTGTGCAGCAACAGGCTGGCTCAAATTACCCAGTGGCCCACTGCAAAAATGCCTGGTGCTCCCGATGGCCAGTCCGCCCCGGCACAGACTGATTTTAGCCAAACAGAAGTTATCCTACTGTTTCCGATCTCACTGTGAGATCAATCTTTTATCTCATAGTGGCATTTCCAGATTTTAGGATGGATGGACAACATTGCCCTGCGAAGGGAAAATGTAATAAAAAAAATACAAATGGAGTTATAAATGAAATCCTAGACAGTTTGTTTGCTTCCAGACTAGACTATTGTGGCCTTCAAGTGAAGTTGGAAATGACATAATTACAAGTTCCGAGCACATGAATGATCAAGAGAAGACTTATTTGCAAGGGGAAAGTCCTAATTCTGCTGATAATCGAGTTGCCAAGTTTTTGGAAGGGGTGTGTCGACATAAAATATGATGGAAAGGAATGATTCTGTAAAGTTAATTTAATTTCAATGCTTTATTTCAATATTTTTTATATGTTATATGTGACAGTCAACTAATGACTCACCCATAGCTGTTTGTTTTAAGGAAATTAATATGTTAGATACCATGCATTAATACATCATAGGTCATGTAAAAGTGATGCAGGTGTGTCCGTCGTGAGGTAGGAGCTTCCCAAGGCTCACTTGAAGACAGCATATGATCTGCGCTATAACAGACAGGTTTGGAAGCCATTTTTCTCAGTTTCAGTGTTGGCCTAGTTACTGCATTTTGGCTTTGTAGAGCAGAACAGCTCAGCTGGCTAATCAAATTTGAAGAAATTTAAGACTAAAGTATGAAAATCTGAGAATCCTGTCTTAGTCTGAAACATTACGGAAGTAAAATAAGTTGTAAACGTCATGGCATGTGTCTTAAACACAACAAACTGAATGCTTATCCTAAGAAAATAAAAAATAAATAATAAAATAATAATTAAAAAATAAAATAAAATAAAAAAGAAAACGGGGAAGCTGCTTGAATATCCACTCTGATGGATTTTCTTCTTTCTAATAACATTTTGCTATGGAAATTTTAAAAAGCAACATTACTGATGTAGTTTTAATATAATGTACACCAGTACAAAACCATTAGAGGTTTATTTAGGGCTATGTGCCAAAGCTACATACTAATGATACCTGGAGATCCATCAGGGAGCATTGTCCTTAGATCAATTTACTGTACATATAGGTTCAGCAAATCCACAAAAAGGGAACATCTTTACAAACTATAAAACAATGGAATGTAGGAAGAACTATTTTGCTGGTTAAAGAGGTATAATGTTGTATGTTGGTAAAGGCAATCTATGGTTTACAGTGAAGAAAGTATGTAGGTTCTTTTCTGAAATATTGGCAAAACAAGTTTAAACTTTGTTCAGTGAGCCTGTATGATCATGTTGGACATGTAACAGGTTGATGAATTCACATCCTCACACATTTAACACTTCTAAAGCCTAAGAAATGTGATATATAGAAATAAAAAATTACCACTAGAAATGCAATATGTGTCTTTACTGCTAAAATTATTAACCCACATACAATAAATAATAATATTCTTACTTCTGTATGATCATATTCCATATCAAAACTTAATAACAGCTGTTTTCGATTGAACAATATTATATATTGCATTCAAAATAAATGCAAAGACATCGTTTTCACAGTATGACATTATTTTTATTCATTTATCCTTTCACAAACAGTAGTCCATGCACTGCGATGGTGGAGATGGGATCTGTTCCTCCTGTTATATCGTATATGATGATCTTGATCAGATAAGATCATTGTTAGATCATATTTGACCTCATATCTGTCACAGCGACAGCACTTTGGACATTAAAAACAGCCGTTTGTGATCAGAGTTTGCATGATTTCTTCGTAAAAAAGTTCATATCCACCAACATTTTGGGCAGTTTTAATGCAATTTGAGCAAAGAGCCCATAGACAGCAGTTATTTGTTTGGAAACAGTAACTTCATCTATAGGAAGTGTGGAACCGATGTTTTCTGTAATCGCGCCTCAATTTGGATAGTGCCTCTTAAAGGTCAAAGCGCACAACAGTGGCGTATATCAGTGCTGCACAGAATTTTTTCCCAGAATGTTCTTGCGACCTGGTAGCAACTCTTCCACGGCCCGGTACTGGGTCATGACCCAGGTGTTGGGGACCTCTGCTGTAGTGGGTTGCCCTTACAAAAATGTAGAGTTCTGACAAACTTGCCACAAACTTGGTGCAAACTTGCCACAAACTCACCACTCATTATTTTCACATGCAAATGAGCTTTGCTGCAAATTCTTCATTGTCACCAAAGGTTTGCTGCAGGTTCACCACTACCAATGAAGAGCTGCAATCTTCTGGCAAACATTTGCAGTGAATTGCAATCTCATTTCTGCAAATCTGCAGCAAGTTTGCCAGAACTCTACATTTTTTGTAAGGGTAATAGTGCAGTGGGTGGTTGCCAAGACATTCATATGTGGTTGCTCGAGTGTTCTGAGTGATTTTTAGTGCATTGCTATTTTGTTGCTAGGTTGCTGGGTGGTTGTCATGGTGTTGCTATGGGGTGTTCGGAGTAATTGTAAGATTGTTGCTTACGTATCTTACCAAAGTGGTGGTGGCAAAGTCCCTTTCAAGGCAAATCAGTCCACTCTGCATTCATCTAGGGAAAACTCCCGGGCAGCTATTTTTTGGACACAAGCGGAATACATGTACAACTTCTATGCACTTGAATGGGGTCAGACTGAAATCTCCATAACGGTAGGAATCAGCAGTAAAATCTGACAACAATATCGTAAATAAAATTAAAAAAAAGGAAAAAACTTTATCTTTTAGGCTGGTCCAGCAAATGTGCATGCACATTCTCGAGTTCTAAAAGGTGATTGGCTCTTTTACCTGTAAGGCGGGACTTCCTTTTCTACACCCAACCATTTTGGGCGTTCCAATTCCTCCCATTCATGTTAATACAAGTGCTCCATCTTGGCTCAACTGTCTTTAGTGTAGGTAGCCAAACAGTGACATTAAGCATGTTTACATGCACGTTCTTACACAGATTATGCTTAATAAGCCGACAACAAGTGTGGTCATGTACATTAAATGCATTAAATGACTTTCCTTTAAAACTTTCCTTTGGAACGGCTTAAGAATAAACCGATCGACAAAGGTAGATTTTTGCCCATCACCTGGATTTCCTGTTGCATGTAAACAACTTTACCAGCGTTCTTACCTGCTTATCCAATGTGCATTTGTTGTGCGCATGCCTCTTCAGGGTTTGACGTCAAAAGCAGAGAATAACTCGATTATTTCAAATCTCATGTAAACACGGTATTCTTGCTTTGTCAACAAGCAGATTTTTGAGAGTGATCAGTGTATTGCTGTGCATGCAAACAGGCTCAGTGATGGTTATGAGGAGGAACAACAAGCAAGTAAAATGATGTTAACTTGCATTGTATGGGTTTAAACACCACATATATGCTTGAAAATATCTTTGTTTGCGTTCCAAGAAAGTCATTCGAGTTTGAGATGGCATAAGTGTGACTAAATGATGATAGAATTATAATTTTTGGGGTAAACTAGTCCTTTAACATGTGGTCCTCACTGAAAATGAATAATGGGGAATTGGTAAAACAAGATACAAAGGATAAAAATTTAAAAGGAAAATTAAAGGAAATTAGTGTCTTTTTGTTATTATTATTATTTTTTTAATTACAGTCATTTAGTATACATTTTTCTGTGTGTTCTGAAGTCCAGCTTCAAAACCAGCCTGGTGCTTCAAAGGCAAAGGATTAGAGTTTTTATCCCATAATTAATATGGTGGAGGGGCGAGTGACAGCACCTGAAGATGAGCCAGAGCAGCCAGCTTCCTGCTGGGGCCATCGAGAGCTCTACTTACCCACAGAACATTGCCGCCCAAACCCATCAGCCAACAAACAATAACTTGCGTCTCATTCTGTCTCTGTTGATGGAGCGTAATCTACTTCACCAGCCTTTTCTCCTTTTTCATTTAACGGACGCTGAAATACACGCATCTGATTGTGAAGCCCAAATGAAAGCAAGCCTCCTTTTCACTGTCCTGGTCGCCCTTGAAATGTATCCTGGGAAATTCTTGACATGTTTTTTGGCCTTTAACCTCACCAGGTCATTTTCATTTCCCACCAACTGTTAAGCAAAATAGGCAGGTCCTCCACTGCCTCTATCTTTCTCTCTCTCTGTCTCTCACTCACTCTCAACTGCTCTTTCTTTCTGCCACCCACTCTCTCTTTTCTGGCATCGAGCTGCATATTACTAATATTCAACACTCAAATATGAATTTGGAGGGTTGATGCATAACATGTCCATGAGGGTTTTATTTTAATATTATTATTATTATTTTATTTTTTTAAAACAAAATCAAAATTTATGAACGTAAAAGGAAAGGTGCACAGTTTCGGTGGATATTTTAGCTTTCAGCATTGTAAATCACCTTTTTGACTGCACTACTTCATTTTAAATTGTCCTGTTGTGTGAATGTTTTTTTAGTTTTTTTTTTTAAGTGCAAATATTCCATGTAATGTTTCAATTAATGAGGTCATAAAAACTGCATGTATAATAATTATAAAATAATTAGCAAAATGCTTTTTTAAATAGTTTTAGATGGGAGTATGGCAAGTCACACTGCAGGATTGTCAAATTCCCAAAAGTGTTTCTTGTCAACTATCCATTTAAATATTTATTTAAATTAATTAATTTAGAAGAAAACATTTTTTTTTTTTTTTTCTTATTCGATGTGACGTTCAATACTTTTAGTATTTATTTAAAATAAAATTCATTACTGGAATGAGATATCTAAAATAGTAATTGGAACATGATTCATAGGGAAAATCAGAAGAGGAAATGTTTTGGAATAGCATCTCTGAGAGAAGAGATAACAGGAAGGGTGTGTTGATTTGAAATTGCCAGCAGTTGTTTTTGGAGAATTCCCTTCTTGCTTTGAAGTTTGCACCCCACTGTGTGCCCTAACTTTGACACAGAGGGGCATGAATGGTGCTATTTTTATACCTTGTGGGAGAGGGGCTTTTCCCGGGATTTTTTGTCTTGAAGTTAGAAAATATAGCTTAATATATGTCTATATGCATTAATAATTGTATAACTAAAATGTTGCATAGTTTTACTACATAACTATATTTCTTTGGTTTTAATAGACATACTGTACTTGGAAAAAAATATATCTGTTTAATTGTGGTATCCTGGATGCCACGGTATAATACGGAACTGTTGAAAGGACAGGGGGGGAATTTATTTTCTAAAATAGTTTTGCATTCCCACGCAATAACTTTATCCATCCCTTATGAAAATTAAATGTGCTATATTATAGATTGACAACAAGCGTTTGAAATGGGTACTGCAGACCAAATTCAAAATATTGGAGAGTTGTCTGCCCTGCCCCAGACTCGAAGCTCATGCGGGTTGCCAGAATGTTGACATGCAAATTAGCCAACTCAGCATCCGTTTTAAAGGATTTCTGGGCTTTAAGCTGTCTCCGTCTTCCAAAGACATCTACAATATTTATCCTTGTTTTACTATGCCTCTGGTCGTGGTGATTGTTAGACAGATGGCAAGGCTTTTTAGGTTGGGTGGAATCTGTTATCTATGATCCAGTTCGTTTGCTGGCTTCCATGGCTGCAGCACGCAGTGTTGTTTGCCTGCAAACTTGTTCAAATCTGGCAACCCGGTGGTGTCGAAATACTACTGGTGAGTGGGCAGTGGGCGGGATCACACAGGCCAAAACATGAACAGAAATTCCGGCCCGGAATGGAAACTTCAAAGTAGAATATACTGGCTTTAGCATTGTTATCGGAGAAGCCAGTATTTCAATTTAGCATGTTTCCTAATTCTCTAATGACATATTATGGTCATTTTATGATTTAATACAGTAAAAATATTACATATATCACCTTTAACCATGGTTTTACCACAGTAACCGTAGCTGAACTATGCTATTTGTAGTAAAACTATAGTAACCATAAAATGTACCTTACTTTTAAGGTAAAACCTGTAGTAATAATACAGGAAAAACTAAACTATGGTAATAAAAACCATAGTTATTCTGCCAAAAATAAATAAATAAATAAATAAATAATAATGTACTGGGGGGGGGGGGTAGAAAATGTACTGCAAGGGAATGCAAGATATTGCGAGGGAATGCAAAATGAATTTCAAGGGAACGCAAATCCATTTAAGAAAATAAATTCCCTCTTGCATAAATGAGAATAATTTAAAGAAAGATTCTTTGTTTTCCCTGCTGAATCGTGAATTTTGTGTACCGCTGCAGCCCTAAAAAATAAATAAATAAATCATATTTGCTTAATATATTAAGATTTGTTGTCAGAGAATCTATGTTGAATATATGTCAAATTCCACTGTCAGATTTTTATTTGTATTTCTTTCACGTTTAAAGCATAAACCCCACTAAAGTTTTCTTTGTGCTTTTATTCATGTATAGACATTTTTACTGGGAAAACAAGATGTTTAAAATATGATTTTTTACAGTGACATTCTGATTTTTTTATTTAAATTTGTGTAGTCTTATTCTGAGCTGAAAGCCAGAGTGCAAGTGTGCTGTGTTTTTAAGCCCTTCCATAACTTTCTCCATTGACACCCCCTTATGAAATGCATGTCTGTTTGCTGCGGGCCCCCCGCAGTGGCTCTTTTGGCAGTCTCATAGAGAGGTCAGTCGAGGAACAGAGTGGAGAGACCGATTCTGGCTGTTCCCATCCCATGCACATCCACCCTTACATCTGCTCCCTTCCACACACACACACACACACACACACACACACTGGCTGCTGCTATATTACTACATGCTGCTTGCCTACAGGAGTCAGGCCTCAACATTATTCCAGACAAAAGAGGAGAAATGAGAATGGGAGGCAAAAAGAATCACTCCAGCTGCACAACGTTTGTTTCTTTATCCACGCAAAAGCCGCTACAGCCTTTACGGCCATCAGTGCGAAGGAATAATATGGCCTTTGAAGTCAGTGTACAGTATCGCACTGTGGCATCACTAAGGCCACTACTAAACCCTTACAAAAATGTCTAAAGGAATTAAAAAACGCACCGCGGGGACCGCTTATAAATTGCAAGCATTTTAAATCAAACCAACGGGTCCAATGGTGAACGTTGACGCTCGTGAAAGTCGCTGTGACAATTTTCAAGTCACTGATGTGGCGGCAAGAAAAGATCATATGGATGCCTGCAAGAAGGTCAAACTTTAGAGGAGGTACAGAGGAAAGCAAGAAGGACAGGTGACTTGTTATGGCTTTAATCTCCAAGCTCTGGGAGTGAGATTCAACCCGCTCTTCTCCCAGAGGGCATTGATCAATCAAGACCTGACTCTCTCAAACTGTTTGCGCTGGGTTCTCCATCTATCACCAGGCCTGCTCCACCACCATGTCCAAATATGTGACCGTGGAATGAAAAAATCGCTTTCAATTAAGCAACACGAAATAGGTTCATTCTGCTTGATTTATAGTGCATGAATAATTAGGTAAACAGGGTCTTTAATGAAATTGAAGGGTAGGGTTATAGGTTTATTTTCTGAGCTTCGGCGAGCTGCGGGAACACAGATGAGAACGGTCATGTTCTGAGGAAATAGGAGGATAATGAAAGAGTGACAGAGCCTCTTAAGTGGCTTTCTCTGCAATCCAAATGAGTCTAAGGAGAAGTGCAGCTCTAACGGCAAATACAGTCATTTTTATAAGCAAACTGTAAAGATGTGTATCTCTCTAGCGTTCTCTCTCTGCCATTGCTGAATTATATTTCTAATATAATTTAGACCAAAAATAAACCTTAATATCATTCTTTAATTCAAAACATGATGACATGCTGTAGAAAGATATTTCACCATTGTACATAATAGTTTGATTGCAACATGTAGTATGTAATTCACAAATTGACTACAAATTTTTCAAGGTCTGATGTATATTTATTTTAGTGGCATACTATGACAAGAGATGTGGAGTGTAGTGACTAGTTAAATAAGCAAGTATCATCGATGCAGAGACAGGACCCAGGCGCAGAGTTCAAAAACAATAATTTATTAAATACAAAGAGGAAAAACAAACATAAACAACCGTGTAGGGGAAAACAAACAATGTAAATAATCCAGGCTGGGGCAGGGGAAACTGGAGACAGGACCGACCGGATCGGGTAAGGATGGGGGGAATAAACTGACTGACAAACTTGACAAACCAACACACACAACCGACTGGAACAAACACTAGACTGGAAACAAGACGAACTGGCACTGGACAGCAAACATGACTAAAATGAGACTAAAATAGGGAGAGAAATCAACAGGTTAACAAGACAGGGCAGGTGTGACTAATAAACTAATAATGGGCAAACAAGGAGGCGGGGTATGACGTAAGACAGAGAGACACACAGCGATACAGTAACAAAACAATACCACGTGCTCTCACAAGACAAAACACCCGAATGGCATGAGCGCACATCGCCAAGACAATAAGGCAATATACGCCCATGCCAACCGACAAACAAGACAAGAGCATGCGTAGCAACGGCAAACAAAGTGATGCCACGCATTCTCACACAAAACAAAACCTGAGCGTACATCGTGAGGCAAACGGCACACGATGCATGCAACAGGCGACAAAAACAAGACAGGACACCTGTGCGAGAGTTTGCCTCACACACACCCGACACCTTAGACCGAAGTGACCGAACCTCAGCACAACATAAAGACAGCTTGCGACCCGGGCGCGCAATGCAACGCGAACAAACTGTTGACTATTGCCACAGTCTCACACACACACACACACACACACACACACACTGGATATCCATTTCAGCTGGAAATGGATATACTGTGAAATCAGAAACTAGCCTTTGAATAATTTTACCTGTTGGGGTAGGTTAAAACTGGTTTGGCTGAGAGGGCTTTTTAGGGTGGGGTTTTGGAGAGAGGACATGTGGTTGAACCCTGGTTGAAGAGTTCCACTCATTATTTTCACATGCAAATGAGCTTTATGGCAAACTCTTTATTGTTGCCAAAGGTTTGCTGCAGGTTCACTACTACCAGTGAAGATCTGCAAAATTCTGGCAAACATCTGTGGCAAATCGCAAGCTCATTTGCATGTGAAAATGAGTGGCAAATTTGCTGCAAGATTGCGGCAAGTTTGTCAGAACTCCAGACTTGTGCTCACTATGTTAAAATCAGATAAAAACAGTTATTATTAAATAATAAGCAATAAGTAAATTACTTAGCCCAGCCTACATGCCTCCTTTTTGGTCACTACCCTCCTTATGTGGCTTTAGCTAGTAAAGTAACATATTTTAATGCTAGCACTGACTTATTTTGCAAAATGTGATCTAGAGTGTTTCAGTTGATACTATTTAAGTTTTTCTTCAGCCAATTATTATTATTTTTTTCAGAAGCTCCACAAAACCAGGAAGTCCCATTGATGAAATGAGTCTTCAGTCATACCAAGGTTTGTTGATAATTAGCAGTTATTTCTTCTGGAATAACTGACAAGGCTTGCGAGCCAGCAAGCATGGTTGGGGAAAGAGTTCATGTGCAAAGGGATTTCACACAGCTAACTTCCACTTCACAGCTGTAGGTGCTATCTCAAGAGTGGGTGTATGTGTAAATATGGAGAGAACCAAGTGAAGGTGTTATCAGTTTACAATCTCACCCTTCTTGATGGCAACTCATTAAGCTGGTTTCCCTAGAAACAATACGTGCATCAAGTGACTACATTAGAGCCCCTCTGCAGCTGCTCTCGATCGAGATAGCTTCATGCTAATCCCATGAATATTAATACAATAGCCAGTGACAAGGAAAAGCAAATCCTCCCATTGATTAGCGAGAGTGACGAGGAAAGTCAAATCAGCTGCTTGTGTTTCAGCTACAGGGATTGCTTTGAAAGGAATAGTTCACCCAAAATGGGAATTATGTAATTTACCTGCCCTCATATAGTTCTAAACTGGTATTACTTTGTGTTCTGTGAAACACAAAAGGCTATTATGATTATTATAATTATTATATAGTGCTGTCAATCAATTAACATTTTTAATCAAATTAATTACATGAAATGCCAATTAATTAATTGAATTAATTACTAATTAATCAATATTTGCTGAAAAAGTCCCCAAAAGTAATTTCATATATAATAATTATAATGATTCAGATAATTCAAAAACATTGCATTATTGTGTCAGATGAGTAAAGCATTGATTAGATAAAACAAAAGGTTTTGTTTCTGTACATCTGTGCCTTGCCTGTACATATAAAGCTGTGCTTACTGCCCCCTGCTGAATGAGACTCGCAAAAACAAGTCCTTATTATGGTGGTGTGATTAATTGCATTTTTTTTTAACACACTATTTATATATAATTAATAACACTGAATTAGAGTGTTAAATCAACAGCATTATTATTATTATTATTATTATTATTATTATTATTATTATTAATCAATTTCCTGCTCACTCCTTTCCATATAATAACACAATGCATAAAATGCATTTTTTATTTGACAGCTAGAGTGGAAGACAAGAGTATCAGTGATTTACAACTTACACAAAGCTATTGCATGACTTCAGAAGACTTGGAATATGGAATACAAGTCATATGAAGTATTATACAGTATTTTACGGTGCTTTTTTGTTATTTTAGAGCATGACAGTTCCATTTACCATTTACTTTCATTTTATGGACAAGAACAGCCGTGTTCCATTCCACGGAAGAAGTCATATGGGTTTGGAACAACATGGTGAGCACATTTTCCTGACAGAATTTTTCTGTTTTGTTTGAAGTTTCTCCTTTAATATCGATTTGACAGTTCAGTCCCCACGACCGCAACTAACATGAGATGATACATTCAGGTAGATAAGTCTTATGCCACACTTTTAAATGGGTTCATAGGCTGACACGTCACAGGGTTGATTTCAAAGCCATTTAAGAAGTGAAGAACGAGACGGATTTCCTGCCCACGTTGTCTTAAGGGAGAGGATGTGAGGGAAGTCACGGATGTCTCAAAGGCACAGGTAATGAAGGTGCCTTAATCAGTTAGCTGGTTCGGCTTTTCGCATTCTCTGTCACATATCCACTTAAATATGGTAAATATGGAATGATGGATAAAATCACACTGCTTTATCAAGCTCAGTCACACTCATAATCACTGTGTTAATACTATTTGAATGGTGTAAGTTTGAAACTCTTGGATTAAAATAAAGCTGAGAGGGAGGAAAAAAAATGCATATTTTTGCATGCAGAATGCATGAGGCAGTCTTACAAGATCAAGTAGCTTAATGGGTAACCTGCACTTATCCTTCCGAAAAACCCACAGTACATGCTTTTGTCCACTCTCTGACCAAAGCTTTGTCCAAAATCACTCCCTATTCCCTAGTGCACTAATGGGGCATAACTGAATTCTTAGTGAATTCATCCATTACCTGTATAGTTCAGTCTTTACACCCACAATGCACTCTGATTTATAGTGTACAATCGATGTACACTTTTCAATGCTATACTGACCCTAATGCAAAACAGAGAAACATAGATTGCACTTGCAGCTACCTTTGTTCCTGATATCTTTATTTTGCACTGATTGATTTAATGTAGCTAAACAAAATTATAGGCCTACAGATAACTGTTTTTATACATTGAACTTAATAGTTTAATGCCCTGTGTTTTATCTTTCTTGAATAACTAATTTACAGAGGTAGCAATACTGTTAACTCAAGTTATATATGGAGGAAATAATTTGATGGGAATTATAAATATGCGTTTATCTCCCATAGGTAATGTTTTCATATGTACAGTAAGTTATTGTTAAGTTAGTACTGATTTATAGTCAGATGTAACCGCTAAGCACCTCATTAGTAGATCTGATCATGGCCATATCTCTTCTCTAGGCACAGAAACACTGGCCAGTTTCAACGAGAGTGTTTTGACACACCCTAAATATCGCAAAGGATCCAATTAAATGTACGGTAAAAAAAAAAAAAAAAAAAAAAAACGGCCACTATGGTTTCCAGAAATTCACTGTAAAAAAATAAAGTGACATTGTTTCAGGCATTACGGGATGTAATTTGGTTGCCAGTGTATTTTGCAGTTCAGTTCACCCTTTATATCATTAAATTATATAAATATACAAACCTACTGGAACTATACAAATATGTTATGTTAATTATAATGATTCAGATAATTCAAAAACATTACATTATTTTGTCAGATGAGTAAAGCATTGATTAGATAAAACAAAAGGTTTTGTTTCTGTACATCTGTGCCTTGCCTGTACAGATAAAGCTGTGCTTACTGTCCCCTGCTGAATGAGACTCGCAAAAAACAAGTCCTTATTATGGTGGTGTGATTAATTGCGTTATTTTTTTTTTAACACACTATTCATATATAATTAATAACACTGAATTAGAGTGTTAAATCAACAGCAATACATATTTCAAAGTTTCAGGTTTTCATTGCTGCATGAAGTGAGTAGACAGTATATTTTGAATATAATATTATTTGTTATTTCACTGAAAAAAAAAAAATCCAACTTCCATTTTGTCAGGCAAACTCTCTTTTAAAAGCTGATTGAACAATCAAATGTAGAAAAAGTAGAGATACTTCAGTATCTTCAGTACTATAAAAAAATCAGTAAGTTCAACTTTTATGCCTTTCAGTGTGATCGACTTAAAAGTTTAAACAGCAAGAACATAAAATGTAAAGTTTTGTCTTGAAGGTAGAACTTGCAGGCTTTTGAGCATGCTCAGTCTGATCACTGAGGAAGCCAACTGTGGCAGAATAATCCCATCTGTTTATCATTGCTACTAGTGTGCAATCACTGCTAGTTTGGCTTGATACTTTGACAAAGAATATTTTCTTATTTAATGTAATTTATTTATGTCATGTAAATATTGATTAGTGACATTTTGGTCAGAATGCTGGATTGCTCTATTGACCTTAATAGTTGATAACAATGCACTATTGTGCACAAAATATACTACATAGGATTGTCTATTTAGTGGATTTTCTGTATAAACTTTGTGAACGTCTGTGCAGTGAAAACTTAATGTTTACTGTAGTAAGTCAGTTAAGGCCAGAGCTCCCACAGACATGGAAAATCAGGAATAATTAGGCAATTTAAAATTTCTGATTTTGATTTTTAAGAATATTCTCCAGTAATCATGGGTAAGGTCTTGAAAATCCATGGGTCAAAAGGTTTGTAAACTTTATATTGTTGCATCAGCCACTGAGCATGCCAACTGGAGAAGCAATTTTCTTGGAGGCAATACCCATAATCCCTTGCGCTTAAGTTTATTTATGTGTCTTTGGTCAAAGCATGGGGACATATGAGTACATGTAACTTATTATTGTTTAGAATTAATACAGTCGATGCTTCTTGTTTTGGGGTTTTAGTGTTTTAATGATGTCTTGTTGTAAAAAGTCACCAGTAGGGTGATTAGTGCTCACTTTAGTGAAGTTCCTTCAGTTTTCAAGTTGAATTAACTTTACAAAAGTTTTAGTGGTTATTGCCGACACTGCTATATAAGTCAGCTTAACTAAACAGTATTTTGGTGGGGCAGACACATGAACTTTAGTGGAAATGAAAAGCTGCTTAACAAAGAATGTCTTGCTCCAAACTTAAAAATGTAGTTTTGTAGAACTTGGGTGAACATGTAGAAATCAAATCACTATTATTTCTGAGTGAGTTGGACTTAATTTATTTAGTTAATTGAAACCACAGACAAACTTAAATTGTTAAGTTGATACAACAAATTTGCCCCTGAGTTGAGAAAACGCAAAGTCCTTACTTATTTTTTCAAGTTTTGAAAAAAAGTCTTCTTTTTTTTTTTTTTTTTTTCCCAGTGTTGTGATGTATTATTTACTAAAAACAGAAGCCCTTTTGTGTGACAACATATACTGGTTCGCTGCATTTTCCGAAAAAATGTTGCATTTTCAAAGCCTAGTGTGACAGCCACTTTACACCAATTACGTTGTAATAACCAGACAACATGTAAGGTCATGTAAACACTTTAAATGGTTTTCCTTTTATTGGGGAAGGTCATAAGCTGTTCGAGCAAAAGCCAATTGACATACATAGATGTCAACCAATCTTAGTGCTGCGGTTATGGGCTTACCATTTTTCTTACCAACCAATCATTTATCTTTGAATTTATAGGATATGGTTAGGTTTGGGGTTGGGGATAAGGAAAGATGTTGCATAAGATATTGATCTAGAAACATGTCGTTCTTGGCAAAATCACGCTGACCCAGTATTTACATCAGCATCCAAATTCTGTTACTTGACTCTGAACTTTAATCGTTTACTCGATTATTCTAGTAAATTATGTGGTAGTCACTATAAAGGAAATAGTGAATGAGTGAACAAGGGAGCGATTTCAGGATTGGGTCACTAGGAGAGAGGTGAAGAGAATCTGGGTCATGTGGCTCACTTAAGCAGTCACTGCTAGTACATTTGAATCTCTTGGTCACAAGAGTCTTCCCGAGACTCCATTGATTTCCCGACATGGATGAACTCTCCTTTTCTCATTTCCGACGCACTTGACATTATAATTTTTGTGCCCCCATCCTGTTTCCTCTCCTTTTATTACACTAAGAATGTCTCTCTCCCAGCGCAGTTTATGAAAGACACAACAGTGACTTGAATGTGTAATGCCCCTCTTAAAGCAGTCACTTGACAGGAGAAGAACTTGGCAGAAATAAAAGGGCACTCTCCCCCCATCTCTGCTGCTGTCACACAAGCATCAAGCTCTCTCCCACAACCTTAAGCCATCTCATTTGGCGTCATATTATCAAATGCACATTTCTCTTACATTAGCTGTGGAAGAAGGGACAGCCCTAGACTGACATGCATTGGTGGCCACTGGCCAACTATCAGCTGAATAAACACACCAAACATTTTCTTGTGCAGGTTGGCAGTTGCAGAACTATTACCCCACAATCCTCCTCCTCCTCCTGGTTTCAAAAGGGTGAACGGGGACCACACTAACTTACAGTACAGGAGTGTCAGCCTCTATGTGCTGTGTAAGACTGTCAGTGGTCTGATCTTTTGGAAATGTGTGCTTCTGAAATGGGGACACACCAACAGAGGCCTTTGAAGTTTCAAATAATTGATTTTATTGGAGTGAAATGGGAATAAAGGGGAAAGTATGTTGCTAACAAGATTTTAAAGAGACTCACTAAGTGAGCGCTGACTGTCTGTGACATCTTGAACTAAACTGATTTCAGTAAAGCCAATTAATGCACTTCAATAAACTTCTGAAACAAATGAACATATTTTTTTCCCAATCTGTCAAAAATTTTAAATTTTAATGAATTAAACCTGATTTTAAAACTGCAAATTTGAAATATTTTAAAAGTAATGGATTGTTTCATAAAATATTATTTCACAAATTAAAATATATATATTGTCTTATTCAATAGATATCTATTTGTCCTTCATTATCAATTTGATATTAAATGTATCAAACACAATCAATTAATATTAAGACCTGACATAAGATTGAAATTAAAAACTTTTTTAAAAAGGTCATTCATTTTACATCAAATGTAACACAATGTAAAATACAATATTACCACTTAATGAATTAACTTGTGCTTTTAAGAGAATAAGACACAGGTTTTTGTGCTGAAATACCATGTGCAAAGGTTGCGCAACTGTTTAGTGAATCTGCCCCTCACTATTGCCGTAGTTACTGCATTTTGCCTTTGTGGGGCAGAATTTGACACCAAATAGCCAGAGAAAAACACACTCTTTGGCTGGATATCTTGAGATTTTATAAGCCATCTCACCACACAATAATACAGAAATAAAATTACTCATTTTAATTTATGGACTTAACCCTCCATTACACTTTGACAGTAAATAATTATTACTGTATTATATCTAATGATAATTCAGTGGATACTTGTAGCATTAAGATATATATATATATATATATATATATATATATATATATATATATATATATATATATACATATATATACAGTTGAAGTCAGAAGTTTGCATACACTTAGGTTGAAGTCATTAAAACTCATTTTTGAACCACTCCACAGATTTCATATTAGCAAACTATAGTTTTGGCAAATCGTTTAGGCCATCTACTTTGTGCACGACACAAGTAATTTTTCCCAACAACTGTTTACAGACAGATTGTTTAACTTTTACTTGACTATATCACAATTCTAGTGGGTCAGAACTTTACATACACTAAGTTAACTGTGCCTTTAAGCAGCTTGGAAAGTTCCAAAAAATTATGTCAAGCCTTTAGGCAATTAGCCAATTAGCTTCTGATAGGCTAACTGGCTAATTGGAGTCAACTGGAGGTGTGCCTGTGCATGTATTTTAAGGCCTACCTTCAAACTCAGTGCCTCTTTGCTTGACATCATGGGGAAATCTGAAGAAATCAGTCAAGACCTCAGAAAATACAATTGTGGACCTCCACAAGTCTGGTTCATGCTTGGGAGCAATTTCCAAATGCCTGAAGGTATCACGTTCATCTGTACAAACAATAGTACGCAAGTATAAACACCATGGGACCACGCAGCCATCATAGAGATTAATGTAGTTTGATGCAAAAAGTGCAAATCAACCCCAGAGCAAATTACCTTTTGAAGATGCTGGAGGAAACAGGTAGACAAGTATCTATATCCACAGTAAAAGGAGTCCTATATTGACATAACCTGAAAGGCTGCTCAGCAAGGAGGAAGCACTGCTCTCTCCTTTTATGGTGATAATGAGCCAATATAGCCATAAAAAAGCCAGACTACAGTTTGCAAGTATATATGAGGACAAAGATTTTACTTTTTGGAGAAATGTCCTCTGGTCTGATGAAACAAAAATTGAACTGTTTGGCCATAATGACCATCGTTATATTTGGAGAAAAAAGGGTGAGAATTGCAAGCTGAAGAACGCCATCCCAACCGTGAATCATGGGGGTGGCAGCATCATGTTGTGCGGGTGCTTTGCTGCAGGAGGGACTGGTGCACTTCTCAAAATAAATGGCATCATGAGGAAGGAAAATTATGTGGATATATTGAAGCAAAATCTCAAGACATCAGCCAGGAAGTTAAAGCTTGGTCGCAGATGGGTCTTCCAAATGGACAATGACCCCAAGCATACCTCCAAAGTTGTGGCAAAATGGCTTAAGGACAACAAAGTCAAAGTATTGGAGTGGCCACCACAAAGCCCTGACCTCAATCCAATAGAAATATTTTGGGCGGAACTGAAAACGTGTGCGAGTAAGGAGGCCTAAAACCTGACTCAGTTACACCAGTTCTGTCTGGAGGAATGGAACAAAATTCCAGCAACTTATTGTGAGAAGCTTGTGGAAGTCTACCCAAAATGTTTGACCAAAGTTAAACAATTTAAAGACAATGCTACCAAATATTAACAAAGTGCATGTAAATGTCTTACCCACTGGGAATGTGATGAAAGAAATAAAAACTGAAATAAATCATTCTCTCTACTATTATTCTGACATTTTACATTCTTAAAATAAAGTAGTGATACTTACTGACATAAGACAGGCAATGTTTTCTATGATTAAATGTAGGACTTGTGAAAACCTTAGTTTAAATGTATTTGGCTAAGGTGTATGTAAACTTCTGACTTCAACTGTATATATATATATATATATACACTAATTACTAATTAAATTACTCATTACTAATTACTTTTCTAAAACCTATATCAACGTTGACCAGATGGACATAAGGATCGACATCAAATTATTCTTTTAATTCTTTCAAATAAATTCTATAACTTCAAATAAATTATTCTTGAACTGTTCTTAAACTGTTCCTAAATGGTTAATCAAATCTGTAACTCAAAATCGATCACTCTCTTTATAACTGCTTCTATAAGCAAGTACATTTGTTGCAAAAGGCTGTATTTCATGTAATCATCATAGCCAACATTTGTAACAGTATAGTAACAGTAAACAGTTTTAACAAGTTACAGCGGCCCCTCAGCAGACCAGAGCAGAAGGGAAAAAATATTGTCTTACTGTTTATTAAGCGCTGAAGCTTTATTTGGACTGAACTTTACAATCTGGAATCATGTGTAACGGTACAACAGTCACATGAAGTCTTCTGTTTACATGAAGAACATCAAATCTTAGCAACACCTGTGCCAAAAACAAGCTAGACGCAGCCAGAGACTATTTAGCAGAGACGAGCCACTTCTATTTAAATGAATGGGAGAAATTGGAACGCCCAACCAAGAAGCTCTAGCACCCAACGTTCAACAGATGTAGAAAGGAAGTCCCACCTTACAGGTATAAGAGCCAATCACCTTTTATATACAGACATCATTTGTCAGTCATCTCGAGAACGTGCATGCGCATTAGCTATACAAGTCGGGGAAGTTTTTTTGCGTAATATAAGGTAAAGAAGCACAATTTTTGATACCAGTTTTGTCATATTTTACTGCTGATTTGAAATATTCTTTGATCGTAATCTTGACCAACCGTTTTTGAGATTTCTGTGTTTCTCCGTTCAAGTTGATAGGAGCTGCACTCTCATGACTGGAAATAGTCTCCCGAGAGCATTCAAAAGATGGCTGACAGTAGACTGACTTGCTAGAAAGACTTTGACAAATGAAACAGAATGCAGGTGTCTCGAGGTGCATTTTTAAATATTGAAGCTCTTTTAACTTGACGGGCTGTGTCTCACTTGGAAGGCTGTGTCCTCCGGAGGTCGCATTTCTCGGACGCATACGTCATCGAGGCTGTTACATTTTTAAGTCCATTTTTACTTTTAATCTCCACTTTCAATTTTACATACTTTTGTTTTTGAACAAAGTATGTGAATCTACAGACCTACAGAGCTGAAATATTCTTCTAAGAATTTTTATTTTTGTTCTCACTCACACCTATCATATCACTTCTGAAAATATATATTTATCCACTGGGGTCTTATGGGTTACTTTTATGCTGCCTTTATGTGCATTTTGGAGCTTAACAATTTTGGTCACCATTCACTTGCATCTGGAATGGCTTGAGTGTGGGTAAATGACGTGAAAATTGTATTTTTTTGGTAAACTATCCTATTATTAAGATTAAAACCCATTTTTAGCTCTTTCATGCATTCATGCCATGAATTTTACATTACAGTATGAAGTATAAATAAAACCAAGTGCATGCTGTCAGAATGTCAAACAACATTTAATAATAATAAAAAAAAAAATTTGAAACATGAAAAACACAAAACATTTCTCTATCCACAAACATGTTATCCATTTTAAGTTTGAAAAGTCCTTAAAACCAATAGAGGTGAATGTAAATTACAAACTAAGAGGAGACTGAGCAGAGGCGAACAATGCAACTTTACAAAGCTAATGTAAACATCTAAAGGAAGCCATAGCATCTTCCATTCAGCCAGAACTTTTTATTTGGAGATGCTCTTTCAGAGGCTCACAATGACACGCAAATTCTGCTGTTTCTGTCAGTTTAAACAAATAACAATGATACAAAAGGACACTTCCAGCAAACGTAAAATGCAGTGTGAAGGAGCAATGGGTCCATCAATGGATCTCTTGCGCATCACAACAGCCACTGCAGGGCAGGACAGGCTCAATATTTACATTTCCTTTTTGAAATTTGCTGAAAGGTTTTCTTTAACCCACAGAGGCCCGAATGAGAATTGCCAGATAATAAGAGATTAAAAGGTGAAGGGGACACAGAGGAGAGAGCGAGAGAGAAAGGAAAATTTTGCCTGAGGGGCTGATGTTAAAACACAATGGACACCAGAGCAGTAAAGCAGTCAACTGTTTTTTTTTTCTTCACCCCTTTATACATGTGCCACCTGCATTACAATTAACCTCATGGCAACCTTGAGGTCCCTGATTAGTGATGGCCCATTGTCTCACCCCCCTATTAGAGCAATGGCCTCCTCTCTGCCCTACGACATCCCCCCAATCGACAAATCAAACTGCAGTTACTAGCGGGGCACTCGGCGCTGTGCTGTCAGGGACCTGGCACTCGCCACAACTGAACGAAACAGTGTGTGAGGTATTGTCATGTGTGTATAGTGCTACCTGTGAGGGTCATGAACTCTGACCTGTGTGGGGCTGACACCAGTGGCCGTGAGCGTGATACGTGGACCTCGGGTCAGATTCAGCATCACTACAGAGGATTATCTACAACACTGAAATACTGGACCTTGTAACATTGCTAAGGGATTTAAATCGACATTAAATTGACCCTTTTTAATTTAATACATTTAAAACATGTTCCTGGTTTTTTCAAAATGTTTCATCAAAATGCAATAACTTGCTCAGCCTCTGAAATGGCTTTCCTTTTCAGTTGACGTCACAAATGCCTCTTATTTTTAAACCCCTCCCCTCCAGCCACCAGTGTTGGGGAAGCTACATGGGAACTGTGTCCTCCCAAACGGCAAGTTACTCATAACTTCAGCCAAGCTACTCTTTTTAAAAAAAGTAGTTAGCTACACTACAAGCTTCTAACAAAATATACAGTAGATAACTACACTGAAGCTATTTAAAGAAGAATTTTTTTTTTTTTTTTTACAAACAGGATGACAGCATTAAATTGATGGAGCGACTATTTGCATTAGGTGTAAATGTCACCTGCCACCCAGTGCGTTTATTTGCATTCCAATGATCAGGTGGAAACACAGAGATTGAAGACTAACAGTGGAGTGTAACGATGGTATAGATGTGTTTTTTTTTTCGTTTTTTTTTTTTTTTCTGCGAACATCCTAGGTTTGATTCCTGTTTTGTCCCACTTTTTCCCACACTGTTTTCTGTCTCCACTCTTAATATATCCTTTAAAACTACTTTTACACTACTACGCAGTGATTTGGTCAAGGTGAAGGTCAAGTAGTTGATAGAAAGGTTTGATCTGCGTAAAATTAACCATAGTTTCACTATAGTAATATTGTAGTAATCATGTTTTTTGGTGGAAGTTTTGATGCAATTAACCATGGCATTACAGTAACTGGTGTTAATATACTATAGTAACCATGTTTAATTTTGTGCTTAC
This sequence comes from Myxocyprinus asiaticus, assembly GCF_019703515.2. Taxonomy (NCBI): domain Eukaryota; kingdom Metazoa; phylum Chordata; class Actinopteri; order Cypriniformes; family Catostomidae; genus Myxocyprinus; species Myxocyprinus asiaticus. Next base: position 5,584,895 of record NC_059387.1, read on the forward strand.
TATGATTTTATTACAAAATACCATGGTTGTACTATGGTTACTGTAAACACATGTAATAGTAAAACCATAGTTAATTTTTGTAAGGGAAGGTTAGGGTTAGGTTTAGGTTTAGGGGTCAGGGTTGGTGTAGGGTGTCTGTGGGACTCTAAATAAACAATAAACATAAGAAACACACTGCAGTGATGCCGATATACTGTTTGTCAGTGTTTAATTAGGGGTGCAAATAGTATTTGCCACTATTTGCACCAGGGTCTAAATAACATCTATTGGTATTTGCACTTAGCAATTAGCCTCTGCCTTAAATTTAACATCTAGTTATACTTAATATACACTAATCCTAGAAAACATCCTATTGTATACAACAGAATCAAAATATAGTGATAAACAGCAATATACTACATATTTTGCTTTGGTTTAAACACTGGGGAGGGCATGGCATATAAAACCTTCTTCCCTATCAGAAAATATACATTTTTACCTGCTTACCTGAAATGTCTGCCTGGTTGCTATCATCATCATGCCACTTACTGTGATATAAACAAGCCATTAAAAATAAATAAATAAATGAAACAAACCATTTTTATTGGAACCTTAAACATCTCCATTGAACACATGACCTGTATTACACATACTATATACATATAAACAATATACGCATACTATATAGCTAAATTATATTGGCATATGGACTTTTATTGTAAAGCCAGAGGAGGATGGACACCCGAGCTGGGCCTGGTCCCTCTAAAGGTTTATTCTCTCCACTAACTACATCTCATGGAGGTTTTATTTTTATTTATTTATGTTTATTTTTTATTTTTCTCCCACCTGACTCCATTCTGATATGGAACACCAACTTTTCAGGGTTTACACCAAATTTCACAATTATTTTTATGCATTTGGCAAATGCATTTATCCACAGCAACTCAAGCTGTTTATTTTGGTATTTTGTAAAGTTCTATTTGTTAACATTAGTCAATGCATTAGGTATTATTTTCATTATCATTAGGAACAATGTTCTATTAATTTATTTATTTATTTTACAGCAATTATTAGTCTTGGTTACTATTTTATTCATATTCATACTCATATTCAACATTCATATTCATTTATATAATGCATTTGTTCATTGTTTGTTCATATTGCATTGACTAATGTTGACTAATACAACATTTCACGTCAAAACTGTATATGTAGAAATGAATGTTAACCAAGATTAATAATTGCTGTACAAGTTTTGTTCATTGTTAATTCATAGTAACTAATGAGATCAACTAATCTTAAATTTACATTTATGCATTTGGCAGACGCTTTCATCCAAAGCAACTTACAGTGCCCTTATTACAGGGACAATCCCCCTGCAGCAACCTGGAGTTGAGCCTTGTTCAAGGACACAATGGTGGTGGCTGTGGGGAATGAACCAACAACCTTTTGCTTACCAGTTCAGTGCTTTAGTCCACTACGCCACCACGCCCTTGCTGTTGCTAGCACCATGCTCTACAAGATTAAATCATTTCCTGATAGATAAAATCATGTCTTGCCTTGCCTTATTGTTGTTGTTTTGTTTTGTTTTTTGTGTTTTTTTTATAATGAAATGTTTTGTCATGTTGACTTGAATGGCATTTGAATTAAACCTTGTTTACATAGCAGTCAAGCAACAGACAGAATTTTAACTACTAACTTTAAAACGACGAAAGTATGAAACTGTTGGAGTGAAATATGCCAGTTAAGACGTTGCATGTGATAGCGAATCCTCTAAGGGGACGGACCACCAAGTATCACCTCTGTCACCTCTGGTGCTGAAAGCTAAATCTGAACTGTTAAATAGTCTGACGTCAGTGTGAATACTGCCAACAAACATCCAGAATATAAAGAAACCTCAGTTGAGCCTGCTACTACAGAGCCACCCACTTTCAGCATTGACAAATGACTTGCTGCTTTTATATCTGCTCAGATCTTGTGAAAACCATTGAGCAATAAACAAGATCTCACATTAACTTCACTGCAGAAATAACCATAATGCATGTATCAGAGGGATGCCTGCAACATAGGGATAGATTTTCAAGCTGGTTGGATATGAGGGAAAAGGCTGTGGAGAACACCTGTCAGCTGTTCAGCCCAGCAATGCCACAAGGCCAACCAATGGGAAAGTACCAATATCTCCTTGTCTGGCCTAAAGACCTAGCAGACAGTCCCCAGGCAACGACCAGGTGCACAGATGTGCAGTGTGGTAAACTATGGTGGATCGTTCATTGGTTTCAAGCGCTTTAGTAGAGTGTTTTTTCACTATACTCAGCATATGAGACTTTATATATGTCATAACCTCCTGAACTCTCTAAAGTGGACCTACACTGACCAATGGTGTGAGTTAATAGCATTCTAAAGCCTTTAAACACTGGTTACCAGAACATTTACAGTAGAGTATATTTAGTGAACAGCATTCATAGGACAGCAACATATGATGGAAGTGAATGGGGCCAATCCGTAAACATTAAAATACGCACTGTTTTAAAAGTATAGCAATGAGATGTAAACAATATGCAAGTTAACTTGTTTTTATTGCGCTAAAATCACTTAAAGGATATAGCTCACCCCAAAATGAAAATTCTCTCATCATTTACTCACCCTCATGCCATCCCAGATATGTATGATTTTCTTTCTTCAGCAGAACACAAATGAAGATTTTTAGAAGAATATTTCAGCTCTGTAGGTCCATACAATGCCAGTGAATTGTGACCAAAACTTTGAAGCTCCAAAAATCACATAAAGGAAACATAGAAATAACCCATATGACTTTAGTGTTTAAATCCGTGTCTTCAGAAGAGATATGATAGGTGTGGGTGAGAAACAGATCAATATTTAAGTCCTTTTTTACTCTAAATCTCCATTTTAACTTTTACTTTCAGATGTGAAAGTGAAACTAAAAAGGCACCACATGTGATTTTCAGATGTAAAAGTGAATTTAGAGTAAAAAAAAAAAATGTGATCTGTTTCTCACCCACACCTCTAACATCGCTTCTGAAGACATGGATTTAAACACTAGAGTCATATGGATTACTTTTATGTTTTATGTGATTTTTTGGAGCTACAAAGGTCTGATCACCATTCACTTGTATTGTATGGACCTACAGAGCTGAGATATTCTTCTAAAAATCTTCATTTGTGTTCAGCAGAAGAAAGAAAGTCTTGCACACACTGTAAAAAATTGCTGTAAATTTACGGCCAAATTCCTACAGCAATCTACTGTGATTCTTAAATACAGTAGTTTGCTGTTAAAAATGTTGCATTCTGGGAGATCAGAATGCAACAGGCTCACTGTGAAGTGGCTAGTTTTACAGTAAATAGCTGTTCTGTGCAAGGCATTAGGGGAAAATGAACATTTAAAATCATGATATCATCTTGGTGAAAGCTATAGTGACATTTTGAAACGTATATTTTAATAATGGTGAAATACCCATAAGCCTTTGCGCTTGAATAAGTATGTATGCTTTGGCAATGCATTGGAGCTACAAAAATTGCACAAAAAAAAAAAAAAAACACATACAAAATTATTTATTCAGACTTAATAGAAGTCTTAGTTTAATTAGTGTTGTTGTTTTGTTATCAGTAGTTGTGTTTTGATTGAAGTCACCATTATGGTGATTAGTGATCTCTTGAGCTGGCACCTTGGACCTTCTTTATTATTATAATATGTTCATCCAGCCAGTCAATTAGTGATTAAGTAAAACACAAGTTATTGCACTGTGCTACTTGGAAGACAAAACCTAATGTCAGCCTTAATGTCTGATCACACATTGCAAATGGCACTATATGTGGCAATAGTGATGCATTACATATAAAAGCAAAAACAATAGAGGATATTTCAGCAAAATTATATCAGCAAATTGAGTGTTTGATGTTTTTGATGAACTTCATAACTCGAGTTTAATGAATTTACAGCATAACTCGAGTTGTTATCAAGACACACAGATATCAACTCTCAGCATACGAAACGCAACAAAGGTGACAATTAACAAACATACTTTTACGTAAATAAGTAAGACCTGAACATTAAAATCCAAGTAACTTAGACTACAACAAAAACAACGTCAAAATAAACCAGTAAATAGTAAAAAAATCTAAGTAATTTCTTCATACCACAGTGCATGCTGGGAACTGTAAATTTCAACAATAGTAGATAGTATGTAATTTGACAGCTATAGTTGTAAAAACAGTATCTAGCTGTTCATTTCAACAACAGCAAGACACCGTTAATTTTACAGTAAATTGCTGGCAACCCTGCTGCCAGCAATTTACTGTAAAATTAACGGCGTCTTGCTGTTTAGATGAAGTATTTGAGATAAATTGTACATAAAATAATAATAATAATTCCGCGCTGTGGGCACTGCCATTGAAACAGACTGCAGCGGAAGTTGTTTTACGCTACTAAGCGAAGTTTCCGCTCTGCGAACGCGGAAGTGTGATAAAGCCCTATTGAGTGCTAAGTTTGTTTTTGTTTTTTGAATAGGAGATAGAGAGAGCGCGCGCACTCGCATGCATGGTTGCCAGATTGCATAAATTAAGTATGACATAAGGTGAAATATTTCCAATTTGTGCAATTACAAATCTCTGACTGGGGTGTTGCATCTATTATCTGGTAACCCTGAACATATTAAAAGCCTGTGGATGCATGATAAGTCCCAAAGCCAGATAAATGAAAGATCTAATTAAATAAATAAAGGTCTGTAGTAGTTTGCACTGGTCTGTAACAGACCTTTTTCACAGAATGTGATGACGCGTTTCCAGCATATTTATCAGCATAAATCTCGCAATTTTTTTTGTGTGAAAATAATATTTGCTGTGATCTCCCATTCACTCCCATTCACCGCTGTCGAAGTTTACCCTGGAAATGTTTACTTCCGCGTTCCAAAACCCAGAGTATGAAAAAGGTCTATTGAAGGTGCTTTAAGGTTCGTTTGGGGGTGCTTAGCAGCCTCAATTACCCCCTTAGAACTGGGCCTGTTTAAAGTTATGTGCGATTTTAAAACTTAGTTGCCAATGATGACGTAATGCTGTAAACCCTAAAATAACAAAACAAATGACAATTTAAACAACTTTCCAGCTCAAATAATACACAAGTATTTCACACATTTAATAAGAATTTGCTCTTTAATTTTAAAAAAGAAGCAAGCCAAACTCGACTTAATTATGTAAATCACAGGTGAGTGACATTTAATAGGACAAGTGTGCGAAGCAAATGGGTAAAAGAAAATGGGGTTGGAAATGGCAATCCTAGGAGGTCTTTAATAAGAGGGTAGAGGAGCGAGCACAAGTTTGCCATGCACTGAGAAGCACGTGCAATAGTAAACTGGGGGCTAATCCAACCCCCGCTGCGTAGCTTCCCTAGAGGTCTAATACTATGCACTGAGTGAAACAAAGAACCTGCTCCTAGCCGCCCCTGCCAAACCCTACAATACCCCCCATTCATTCCACCCCCGATGGCACACACACCACATCTTTGACACCCTACGACTGCTCCAGCATGTGGCCACAAGACCAGTCTGTCTGTCAGTCAACGTAATACCACCATCAGAAATTCATCTCTCATATGTGCAATTTCCCATACTCAAAAAAAAAACAATCTGGGTAATTATAAAACAATTAGAGACTACATGTTTGAAAACCTTGCCTACACGGCGATCATTTCCACGGTGACTAATAAACCCGTACGAGCGAGAGGTGGAGGGATGAAATATTATTTTACGTGTGCAGAATGCAAAACTTGAGTGAGGAGACTACCTTTTTGAATTCAGGGGCATTGTTTTATTTTGTGTATTCATCATTTTGGGTGGATATTCCCATGACTCCCTCAGGCTCTAATATGCTTTCCTTGTCATCCTGGTAAACTGTGTTATTTAGTTAAGAAGGCATAATTCCGTTTTCCATTCAATGGTCTGTTACACAGAGGACCGAGCACAAGAAGACTACACACATGCTGTATCAAAGCGATTCCATGCCTGTATCAGCTTAGTGTGTTTAGGACTTATGAATACAAATGCGCTTGAAATACCCTGCTTGACGCCAGACATATGATGATTAGAGACTGCTCCAGGATTTAATCCAGCCAGTCAGAGTGTAATATTCACAAGTACATGTTTGGAACTGTTCAGTTTGAGGTCAAATGGTGCACTTTTTAAACCATAAATAAATATGTAAATAAAAATGAAAACAAAGTGTGAAAAGGAGGCTTTATTGACAAGTCATGACAACTCTGATTTGGCATGTTTATGTGGGTATGACATATTGATAGGATATTGGTCTGGCAGACTAGATCTGCTATGCTGCTGCTGCGGAGCAAGTACAGACACATCATAGTGCTAGAACTTACACAGACATACTTAGCTAAATATGTGGACATGCTGCTGCACAATTAGAAAAACACAAGATTCCTGCATCAAGCATGTATAACATGCTGCTGCACAATTAGACATAAATAAAATACCCAACAAGTGAAGCTGGGGTGGAGGAGGATTTCAGAGAAAGCTCTTGCAGCGCAGTAGAGTGAAACCGGCTTACAAACTTAGCAAATGTATAAATATTTAGTAAAATGTACTGTATAACCATATATCATTCTGCTTGTCAGTGATTGCAGTATTTGATACAGGCTGTCAGTCTGAGCATTGCTCTGTGACACTTTGGCTTCTTTTTTTTAAGTTGAAAGTTTGTCTTTTTGTTATCCAATCAAAAATAGACAGAATAACTATATCATGTCTAAAAGTTACTTGACATTAACTTTGTGTTTGTTGCATTGTTGAATAAAAGCATTACCACACTTAATTCTGCACACAGTCATGCAGTTGTTCGGGATATTAGCATGGCTGTTAATTTCTGCAAAAAAAAGATTTTCCTATGGCCAAATCACAGACATGCTGACATTTAGAACAATTCATTCACAGTGCCTCATGGGAGTGGCCTGTCTCTGCAAAGCTTTTCTGATGCATTTTGTTGGCATTAATTTTTCGATTGTGAGATTTTGAAACAATCAAGTTGAAAAAGTGTGGACTGATAGCTTTGACAGAGACATATACCATAGATTTTGAAGCTCACGGTAGGTCTGTCTTGAAAAGTTTATAAGTTATAGTTAAAAATCTATGGAGAATATTTGCACTCTATTAAAAAGTGCCAAGCTGCTATGTTGCTTGGCAACTGTACAGTTCAGCTTACAGCTAATGAACTATATTACTTAGATGAATATTCTGATTATTTAGTATTAAAATAAGAATCAGTTTTAAATGGAACTATTTATTGAATATTGGTGTTTTTATCACATTATTTTTGCTGCCGCCATTTAATACAAGCAATAAGCAATTTGAGAGGTTTTAGGCATTCTGCTTAACATTGTGCCCCAAAACGCACAGCCTTGAGTGGCTTAGCATAAATCCATTTACTGTTTGGCTGACATTTGTAGTAAGAGACACTATGAAACCTACGATTTTAGTGTTCACTTACGTATGCCATCTGGTTACATTAGACCTTTTAAACGCTTTTGACCATAATATTTAGCTTATATATGCTGTTTTTTTTTATTATTTTTTTTTTATTATTATTATTATTATTGAAATCAAACTTTTCTACACCTGTCACTGAGTGCAATATATTCTGCGAGTGAATACAGTGGCATTTGTAAAACATGAACTGAATGTAAGTCTGTAATACTGCATCTTAAGCCATATAAACCTTTGAAAGAGCCTTCAGTACTCTGCCTGTAATTGAATGTGTTCAGCTTTAGTTCTAAACATAATTGCACTGCAGTCCCTTCATATGTAACATCTACCTCTATCAAGAAATCATTTATTTATTTGTATCATCTGTAAAAAATGAAAGCAGATGAAGTTGTATCTCCCAATTGGAGGTCAGATTTTGTTTCACTAATTTGCTACTTTTGTAACTGCAGAAAGTCCCAGCACAGCAGCACAACAATTATATCCAGGTGCAAGAATTTGATTCAACAAATTCTAGGTGGATACATCCAGTTTTTTTCTCGGCATCCCTCCTGTTCTCTCTCTCCCTTCGGAACAGCCTGGACCAGATGCCCTTGGAAAAAAGAAAAACCTCCAGCCCACATGTGACGGAAGACCTTGACAAAAAACCTGAAGCTCTTCTAGTATCTTGAAAGTCATAAAGCATGTTGTTTATTATAATAATTAGAATGGCAGGAACCAGAGATTAGTCCTGAAGATAATGAGACATGCTAATGAGTATGGAAACGAGCCAATCAGAGGAGGGTAAAGAGAGGGAGTGTGATGTTTTGGCAAGGTGCACTTTGGGAAAGCAATACGATTTGGAGATCTAGAGACTCATTTGGCCTGTCAGGTTGAGGGAAGGGGGCATGATTAGGGAGCTCGAGTCTTTTTCAAGAGGTGGTTGGTGTGTTTTAAGGCAGTGCTTTTCAACTGGTTTTGCTTCAGGATCCAATAGTTTACATTGGACATCAAGTGGTGACCCAATTTTGGCAACAGGACCAAAATTGTTTATCAAACAATAGCAGTCCTCGAAGTGGGGAAAAAATCCCTTACTCTCTGGAAATACTCTTCCCTCACCAACGGACCATTTCAAAGTCTGACCAAAAGGGGTGTCAAGACATACAGTAGTAGCTGTACTTGCCAGTACGCAAGCAATAGGGGTCGTTTTTGACAGGAACTGCACATAATTGCCAGTATGGTGTTCCATTGCATACTGGCCCATGTCCAGCACTGAACAAGCATATGGTAAACAAAATGTCTTTAAGATCAAACATGTCCTTTAAATTTCAATGGTTTGATGCTGTCGGCAACCAATAATTCAAAACAAATTATGATTGACTCAAATCATGTTTGTCCTTGATGCAAGTGAACCTGTATTTAATGGCGTATGGGTTGTATATTATTTTAGCCTGTGTAGTTTGTTTGTTGATGTTGTATTTTTTATTATTTTTTTTTTTTTTTCATGATTTTAGAGGATAAGGGCATGTTAATCAACCTGTCCATGTTGGCATCTGTCTAAATCGACTTGCTTCTACCAAGTGACAGATGAGCTTGCACCAAAATGCGGTAGAGTTTGATTGGACAAACATTTTCTCCTCCTTTTTAAAAGTGAATGAGCTTATTTATTTTGCCTATTATTTTAACTATGCACAATCAGTATTTGGTAAATTAATCTGAAAACAGTAATAACAAATGACTAATTAATTCTCTAAAATTGTAATCAGATTACTCTACTCATTGCTTCATTTGGAACGTACTTACATTACTAACTTTTAAGGACTTTCTAAAAAGAAAAGTTTTTTGTTTTTCTATTCAACGAATTCAAAATAATGTCTATTTCCTCCTTGTTCATTGTGGCATAAAAGTCATACACAGCACCGTACATTTCTACCTTTGTCTACCTCGTCTAATGATTCATTAGATGCTGGGTTTCCATCCAACTATTTCTATGCAAATTTTAAATATGCTCTTAAGTAAACCAGAGTTTCGCATAAGTTGAAATAACACGTTAAGGTAATGGAAACAGTTTATTCGCAAAATGATGGCATGTTTTTTTATCATTTGTGAATGTGTTTCCACTCCCTCTTACAACAGAGCAATTCTTCAAACATAGCCTATGACATAAGGACAGCTGGTCATTAAAGTGGGTCCTCACAATCCGGCAGAACAGTTTTGAGCATGCGTGCGCCAAGGGATACAGTAGTTGGCCGTGTATGTGCATAGCAGCATTTCAACCCTCATTGTAAAAAATATTACACTCATTCTGTGGCATCTTCTGGCAGCATTTAATAAAACAATGTGTAATTGCTCCAATACCACAATACAACTCTGCCCGAAGCAAAGTGTACATTCAGCTGCTCGATCATGACACGGCGGGCTCCCTCAAGATAATGTGCATGACGTAGTGGATGAAAACGTGCAATGCTTCACATTTTCTTTAGTCAGATTTTTAGAAATGCATTTAAAAAAATGGTTAACATTTGGATGGAAACCCAGCTAGTGACTCTTTAGCTGTCACAGAAATGCCACCAGACGAGGATCTGGATATAATTCATGTTTAAAGTGTATTCTATGTAAATAATATTATCTTGGAAATACATGTAACCCAAGTAATGGTCTTTAAAGTAATTAACTTAATTGAAAGTCAGTAACTGTAATCAGATTACATGAATTTAAAATGTAATGTGTTACACTACTTTTTTTGGGCAAAAAAGTAATTTGATTACAGTAACTAATTACTTTGTGATCAGATTAGACCCAAATACTGTGCACGATTACATGCTTAGTTGCCTTTTAGTGTATTGAGTGTAGCATTGCTGTTCAAGCTGTCTACTTGTGACCACTTTTGCCCTATCAGAATAGACTTGCGACCCACCAGTTGGGGGCCACTGGTTTAAGGTGTTTATAGTGGGCCTTGCTGCCATAGCACTCCAGCTATGCCATGCTTAATTTAGAGTCCTGTTGCCCCTGTGGTCCTTCTGAAAATATGACATGGGAGACATAAACAACCCTCTTTGCAGACCCTAAAAACCATACACCCCTCTCCTATGTAGCACCCTATCAAAGCCCACTGAGCACCAGGAAAAGGCTTGTAAATCTTTGAGAATTGAGAGTGCCTTCATTTGCTGGTGTCACAGTAAGCGATTGTGACAAGAGGATGTTGCCTCTTGACTTGGGAAGACCCAGGTGGCAAAAGGGACAGGGGGTTTGGATGCTGGTTTCATGAGGGTACCCTGGTAAACTGGGGTGGCAGGTGGGGTTCAGAGCCAGACTGCAGATTGAATGCCAAGATCTCTTCACCAAGTGTGTGTATGATTGTGTATGTTGTGCATTTGTAGGGGACCAGTAAAATCACATTGGTAAACATGAGAGAGTAATCCATAATTGAAATGTTTACAGATGTGCATTAAGTACTCATGCATAATTAGCTTTAGAGATAATTACTACTTTGGCAAGGCCTTAAAGTGTAATGTGTTATAAAGAAAAAAAAAAAATGAAAAAAAAAAAAAAACATGGCAATACGTCATGATGGAAGTGGCATTATCAATGACATGAAGCGTCTCTATTCCGTGGACAACTGATTTGATTTGCTGGAGTCTGGGGTCGGCAGAAGAACATGCTGAGAGTATAAATTGACTCTGGCCCATAGTAGAAATGGGGATAAAAGCCGTCCAGTCATATGAAGCTAGATACCCTTCCGCTCCACAGGTGCTCCATTCTGGCCATGTTATTACAGCGTGTGTGCCAGCATTCAATTCATATGATGTCAACTCACCATTCAACATTAGATATTACTATGGAACAAGATCGCTCCAGAACCCAACGGAAGATAGGCCAGTAAACTAAAGTTCTATTTTCATCATACTTCACTAATAAGTCTCAGACAACCCAATACAATCTAATGAAACAAACGACGGTACATTAGATCAAACTTAAGCACATTGGCAGCAGTGCAGGCACTTTAGTCATCGAAACAAAGCAAAAATAATTTAATAAAATAAAAAAATATATAGCTGAATAAGTAATGTGAATTAGGTTACCAGGTACAAGTCTGGACACACTTGAATTTGTTTCACATAATATATAAAAAAAAAAAAAAAAATTAAAAAATTTAAAAAAAAATTAAAAAAATAAAAATAAAAGTTTGATGTGAAGGCTTCTGCTTAAAATTAGTTGTGTAGAAATATTTTAACTTGGCCTATATATGATTTTATTTCCAAACTAATATTTTAATAAAATACAAGATAGTCTGATTTGTTTAACCCTTGTCATTATATAACTGGGTCATTTACAAATGAGGTTGGTTAAGGTGATAAAAAAGTTTATTTAAATTTAATCTTTGAGTCCATGTTAGTATCACAATTGTTTTGAAAAAAAATTATAACATTTTCTTTAAATTAATAGCATTAATGAAATACAATAATAATCATAATAATAAAAACAATTCAAACATATATATTTACACATTCATTTTTGAGTCAAGAATATGAAGAATTGCTCTCAGGTTTACGCCAAATGACCCAAACAAAATTTGCTTATAAAAATAAATAAATAAATAAAGAAAGAAAGAAAGAAAGAAAGAAAGAAAGAAAGAAAGAAAGAAAAGAAAAGAAAAGAAAAGAAAAGAAAAGAAAAGAAAAGAAAAGAAAAAGAAATATGAAAATAAAAGAAAAAATATTTATATTTTATGATATGACAAAACAATGTTTTTTCTTAAACATCTTAAATGGCCTAGAGGGTCTAAAAAGGATATTTGTCACATGACAACAAAATGACTACCTACATTTTTAGCTTTTAATTAGCTTTTTTTATTTATTTATTCATTTATTTATTTATTTTTTACTGTCTTTGAATGGTTACACCTCATGACATTTATTTATTTTTTAAGCCCCTGAAAAAAAAAAGAAAAAAAAACAAAAAACATATGTGACTTTGACTTTGAACTTAGCAACTGAAGGCATGTTCATTATAAAAGAGGTATATTCAAGTAATTTTCTTGTGTGTATTGCATTTGTAATGTATTTTTGAATAATTTAATAGATCTAAATAAATAAATAATAGATAGACAGACAGATAGACAGACAGACAGTGTCATGTCATGTCATTGACCCATATCCCAAACTTCCATTTGTGTTATTTCAACATTTTGATCACTTTACTTTTATTCTTAAATGTGGAAAATAGTCATAATAAACAATGAGTAGGTGTGTTCAAACTTTGGACTGGTAGTATATATCAAATTAATAATAATAATAAACAAAAAACAAAGTTTGATTGTAAAATATCATGTTACACTTTTATGTGTGGTTTTGAAATACAGTGGAGTTAACATTTAACATTATTACATTGCATGCTTTTAATAATTTTACCTTTAATAGTTTTAATTTTATAGTGCCACTGTAGTAATGTCAATTACATTATAATAAAATCATAATAATCTGCAAAGAAACTCATAACGTGCTAATAACTCATAAAAGCATAACTCTACAGTTTCAATAATCAACACTTATTATGGATAATACCACATCTCTCATGCACTTACAAGTTTGACAACCCAAATCAAATTTTATCATGATAAAATGAGTCCAAATTGCATGTCGATGGGCTGATCTAATTGAATAAAGGTATATAAATGCAGATAGGTTAACATAGGGAGTCTTGTGTAATCTTATTCCCACACTAAAAGCTGCAGGGTTCCTGTCTGTTGGCCAAAGTAAGCTCTCTGGCTTTCATTTGATTTAGGGAGTTGAGCTGCTCCTCAAAAGAATATCATTATATTGCACCAATGTTTGGGACTAAATGTACACAACCTTTGATGCATGCAATGCTCATTTTACATAAATATTGACTGACATTATATTGATGTCTCAAGAGAAGGCCCATGAAATAATGCAAAGAGAATGTGTTGTCCACAAATCTCCTGTTTGACAGCAAGAATGGATTAATCTGATTAAAAAAGATTTACCAGAATATGTTACAAATGGTTACAGGGTTGAGGAGTCGGTTATCTGTGATCCAACATATATGTGGTCTGATTGTAGGATTCATCTGGCCAGCAGTTTATGTAAAGCCACTAAATTATATCATGTAACATGATTTATGGGGTAGTGACATCATAGCATGCCACTAAGGAATGCCCTCTTGGCTCAGTCCTGCGGTAACGTTTCTGAATTGTGGGCTTGCAGTGAATCAATCTACTAAAACTTTTGGTCAAACAGTATTTATAGTCAAGGCCCTTTATTATAGATTCCACTAATTGGAAATTAAATTTTGCCAGGCTTTCCGTGTTAATGAAAGGTAAGCAACGCTGTCAGAGTTTAACTCTAGAAATATATTGGCAGAGCAGGATTTATGTGATTAAACTACAACTGTAAATTAATTAAGAGAGTGGTTGCATGGCCTGGTAAAGTTCAACTAATACAAACTATAGTGAATACTGTTAGTTATGATAAATGAATGCTATATGAGCGAATAGTCTCTAATAGATTGTGAATTTTATGTTCGATTACTTTTCAAGTCTCCGTCGTCTATCACAATTGATATTCTCTGGTGTACGGGTTCTCTACGAGTGGGTGTTCAAAGGATGCCAGGGGGCACTGAGAGCAAATTAGTAGAGAGGGGAGTGTTAGGTTACAATTGGGTGTCATTTATCAGTCATGTTAATCAAATCTATCATCAAGTTCCTGTTTGCATTAAAATTATTATCTAGACTGACTCCATTATATGGGTTGGTATGCATTTGTACCACAGTTCATCTGATTTTGAAGTCTAGCGACGCATCTGAAGTATCTGGTTTAGCAGCATCAAATACACAGGCAGAGGCACAACCTCGGCTAATGCACCTGTATGACTCTGTAGGGGGATATGGCTCAATGGACAGAGCAGCGCGAGTGCAAAGCAGGTGCGTTTTTACTCACAGACCAGTCTTGAGCTCTTAAACGTGCACATCTGATCATTGCAGCGCTGCGAGAACCAGTGAGATGCGAGACGCGGAAACCATTTGAATTCGGCACAGAATTCTACATGACCACCCTTGAATTTACTATAGTAACACTAACTGTACTTTAGGCAGAAATAGATTCATAATACATATTATCATATCACTACATAGGGGAGTGAGGGAATATAATACATTTTTGTTACAACTTTTAAATGTTTATATTTTGCATTTATTGTTTTTACATGTGTTTAATGTAGGTGTACTGTTTATAATTATAAATATGCCATAATTTGTTTTATAGAAATCATGTTACATCTAACCACAGTAGTGAAGAAGATCCATGCTTCCATGTGTTTACTATGGTCTTGTTACAAATTCCACTGTTAAAACTATAAAAAATAAAAAAAAATAAGTGAATGAATACATTTCAATTTTCATAAGAGCAAATGCAAAATACACTTTTGTTTTATTATTTATTTTTATTTCATTTTTTTTTTTTTTTTTTAATGAAATAGAAATGCGTAAATCCTAAAAAAAAACAAAAAACAAAAAAATTGTCTGAGTGTAAGAAAATAAAACTGGTTTTGTTTGCCTTCAGAAATTCTAAGAGATGACTAATTTGAATCAGTATGAACCTGATGAAAGGAGTTCCAACTCAGTCACGCTGTTAGAATAATTTAGTCACATAAATTAGGTGTTAACTTTTTACTTTTTATAGATGTCATAGATAACCTTACTATTGTTGATACCAGTAAATTTACATTTACATCCAACTCAAAATCAATGCTATAATGTAGAACAAGCATTTCAGTGGGATAAAATATGCAATATTATTGGTCTTTTCAATTATTTTTTTTTTTTAAATATAATAACAATACCACTTTTATTACCACTTTTATTATTAGTTTCTGTCTTCGCATTTTAATTTTAGAGGTCCCAGATATTGCCCTCCATCTGCTTAAATTTAAGAAACGCAAGGTTTGGTCTCACATTCATGACGTGTAATCCTGCTAAATTTAACAACAAAACTTTAAAATTATACAATGCATCAAAGTTGCATCGAGCAAATAAAGCAAAAAAAAAAAAGGTTGAGAACCACTGCTCTGTGCAATCTAAGTAAACTCTATGAGGGCTAAACTGTCTTTCTTTACAGACCCCCAAATAGAAGTTATAATTTTCATCAGCAAATAACCATATCATTATTTTTCATGAGCTATTGTGCTATATTTCTGTGATTCACAATCATGCAGCTTATTGCACTGAAAGTGTTGGTCAATCTCTCAAGTAGTCAAGGTCCAGGAGTTAGAAATATATTTTGTAACCTAACACCAAGAAACAGACTGATTTACACTGATGTTTCTTATGGAGTAGATATGTGTGTGCTTTTGTGGCTAATGTGTCCAGCTTTCTTGGCTATTGCCCTACAGACCTCTCTGAGGTTATGGCTTCATCTAAATGGATAAAAAAAAAATAAAAAATAAAAAAATCCCTTTCATATTGAATGATATGTCTGTTTTATCTGAAGCCTATGACATCACAATTTTAAACAAAACACAGCAAAACAATAAAAGCATCAAAACAAAACAATTTGACCAAGTAATTAACAAACTCAATAACTTATTACCTATATAATAACTTAACCAAATAACTGACTTAATAACCAAAATTTGAAATAAAAAAAGAATCCATAAATAACATTATGAAGACATTCCAGATAATCAAGCTTTACATAGTAGTGTCCAACATAGTTTCATGAGAATTTGTCACAATACTATGAGGTAGCAAACAGTGATGTGCACAGACTTTAAAAGGGACAGGGGCGTAAGGATGAAAAAAGGGACCTGTTTTTTTTTTCTTTTCTTTTTGTTTTTTTGTTTTTTGTATGAGGAGTAATTCTATATATTTAACTTAATGGATTTTTTTTTCTCCCCTTTTCTCCCCAATTTGGAATACCCAATTCCAAATGTGCTCTAAATCCTCGTGGTGGCATAGTGACTCGCCTCAATCCGGGTGGCGGAGGACGAATCTCAGTTGCCTCCGCGTCTTATCACATGGCTTGTTGAGCGCGCTACCGCGGAGACATAGCGCATGTGGAGGCCTCACGCTATTCTCCGCAGCATCCACACACAACTCACCATGCGCCCCACTGAGAGCGAACCACATTATAGCAACCAAGAGGAGGTTACCCCATGCGACTCTACCCTCCCAAGCAACCAGGCCGGAGTCACTCAGCACCCCTGAATTCGAACTCGCGACTCCAGGTGTGGTAGTCAGCGTCAATACTCACTGAGCCACCCAGGCCCCCATTTTAATGGACTTTTTGAGTATTTAAGCATTTTTCTTGTATTATATACTTACATATTAGGCTATACTGTACATGTATTTTTTTTCCATTTTCCTTTATCACAATTAATAGCCTATTCTATATGTTTCTCACTAAAAGCAACATGGTATTAGTTATTTATTTTCAGACATGGTCTGTGATAACCCCATGTTTTTGACATGTGTCATAGTAAAACCATGGTATTTTTTAAAGTACCATGACAGTATCATGAAATATGAATATAATAATCATTCAGTACCACGGTATTACTCTGGTAAAGGCACAGTGCTTTTTTGTTAGGGTTGTAATGTTTTTCTTGTCTCATCACTCTTTTCACTTTCTCTCATCTCTGCTTCCTCACTTTATCCTTTCATCTCTAATGCTTCCACTCGGACCTCATCACCCTCTTTATAGAACTGACACTTCTTTTAATATTCATATAATATTATTTTACTGTATTTTGTCATTAATACTTACAAATATTTAGGACCTTACAGCAATAATATGGCAGAGCCATGGTACAATGATGGTGTCAAGATGGTACTATGGTTTTGAATGGTTATCATGGTAGCCTACATGTCCAAAAAAATGGTAATACCATATATTTTTCTGAAAGTGATTAGTCTAATGGCTTATTAGTTTAAACAAAAAACAAACTGGGTTTGGCTGAACCAGACAGCTCCTTCAGTTTATGACAGAATTCTAAAAGACGAATTGAATTTCTATCACTGAAAGCGACACGACCGCTGCCATTATAATTAAAGGTGCTGTAAGTGATTTTAGCGTTCTGAAGCTTTCACGTGACTGGTGAATTGGCCTGGTTGCTTGGGTGGGTAGAGTCATGTTGGGTTAACCTACTTGTGGTCGCTATAATGTGGTTCTCACTCTCATGGTGAGTTGTGCGTGGATGCCGCGTAGAATAGCGTGAGCCTCCACACGTGCTAGGTTTCTGCAGTAACACGCTCAACAAGCTACGTGATAAGATGCGTGGATTGACTGTCTCAGACGCGGAGGCAACTGAGATTCTTCCTCTGCTACCCGGATTGAGGCGAGTCACTGCACCACCACGAGGACCTAGAGTGCATTGGGAATTGGGCATGCCAAATTGGGGAGAAAATATAAAAAGGGCACCTTTAGATTTGTGAACAAAAAGGGCAGGGCTCGCGCCCCTGCTGCCCCCTTCTGTGCACGTCACAGGAAATTTGTACCAAGTCGTAAAACTTATACATCAACCAATCGCAGACACTTCACGAACACTATTTCGAAACCTACACATTGCTCTGGGTAGGGTAAGGCGTTACAGTATATGGTTAAGTTTAGGGTTGGGGTTTGGGTTAGGGGTTAAAGTTACAAAAACACCATTTTGGATTAACATGAAACAAACATTACATCGGGAGCTACTAGGACACAAGGAATGCATCTCTCATTAGTTGGTGCAGAACTCATAAAATTTCGTACAAATGAACTTTTGCAAATTTCTACAAATTCGCCACCTTGTACTATTTCAACGAATATTCGTGAAATCGGCTTGGTTGTGTCTGAATGATAACTGTCTGAGTTAGTTAAGGTATTTCCTCCCCAGTGAAACACAGTGAACCGATCCAACATGAACTGATCCAACAAGAGAAACTGAGCATTGTCACATGACCTAGCCGTCCTTCAGTAGTTATGAAAGGAAGCTTGGCATTCTCTACTGCCTGTTGGAAAGATTCCTGGACCTTGTAGTTGCCAAGGTCTTGAGCTTATCATGAGCATGTTCCCAAGTTACAGAGAATAAATTAAAAGGTGAAAAATAAGTTTTTGGAAATGTACATATGGTTGCGGATGCACCAGACGGCTCCCATGTCTGCATCTTGAGCTGTCTGAAAAGCACGTTATGATGGAGTTGAATTAAACAGGGACTCATGTTGTCACATGTGAAGGACACATTTAGTGTTTTTTCAAGACAACTGTTAATGGAATTTCACTGTTTTTGTGTGGAAAGTTTGCACCCAGACATGTGAATTTGTGGTTTTTCCCATGTGGACTGTTTGTCTTTTCACAATTAACTTTGTCAAAACAGAATAGCTTTTCTTAAAGAGCTTGTGTTATTGTGTTTTATAGACAAATGCATTGTGTTTCATGTGAAAATAAATTATTAAAAAAAAAACAAAACAACAACAACAACAAAAAAACTAAAAATATGTAAATGCTCTAATTTTGTAGTCAGGTGGGCATAAGAATATCAAGCAGGCTCATAGTTTCCAGTGTTAAATGATGCCCCTTCAAAATACAAAAACAAGGTCTGCTTTGCCTATGCAGGTGCTAAAATCAATTAGTAATTAATTAGAGCACAGAAAAGAAACGTAATAAATGGCAGCCACCTGGACCAAGCCAAGGTATTTGGGCTGATAATTATCAATCATGAGAAGGTAGCTGACTCTGAAGGACCAAGCCCCAGTCTGCTTACACAAGTGGTGTTATCTGCATAACTGTAGTCGCATCTGGCACGAAGGATCATCTTTCTTGTTAAATACAATACTTGCGCTTTTCCTGGTTTATGTATATGAATTGTGCATGTGTTTCTATTAAGTAGTTGTATCACCTTAACAACCTCTCCCAATTAGTTAAAGAAAATAGTGCCAACACTCTGCATTAATGTTCTGTGTGTTATAAATTGGTTCATTAATGAATAATAAGTCTTTTACAAAGGTGTTATACATCATTGATATGCAGTTATAACAACATAAAACGAGT
Source organism: Myxocyprinus asiaticus (assembly GCF_019703515.2). Lineage (NCBI taxonomy): Eukaryota > Metazoa > Chordata > Actinopteri > Cypriniformes > Catostomidae > Myxocyprinus > Myxocyprinus asiaticus. The sequence goes on from NC_059387.1 coordinate 5,604,393, forward strand.
GACTTTCATGCAATACTTAGTCCTGGTTACCAAAATCCTCTGCAAAAACACTTTTCAGCTCTTGATACTCATTGACAGCATACACCAATCAGCCATGACATTAAAACCACCTGCCTAATATTGTGTAGGTCCCCCTCATGCCACCAAAACAGTGCCAACCCCCATCTCAGAATAGTATTCTGAGATGATATTCTTCTCACCACAATTGTACAGAGCAGTTATCTGAGTTACCGTAGACTTTGTCAGTTTGAACCAGTCTGGCAATTCTCGGTTGACCTCTCTCATCAACAAGGCATATCCATCCACAGAACTGCCCCTCACTGGATGTTTTTTGTTTTTGGCACCATTCTGAATAAATTCTAGAGACTGTTGTGCGTGAAAATCCCAGGAGATCAGCAGTTTCAGAAATACACATACCAGCCCATCTGGCACCAACAATCATGTCACAGTCCAAATCACTGAGATCACATTTTTTCCCCATTCTGATGGTTGATGTGAAATTTAACTGAAACTCCTGACCCATATCTGCATAATTTTATGCACTGCACTGCTGCCATGTGATTGGCAGATTAGATAATCACATGGATGACTGTTGGTGCCAGATGGGCTGGTTTGAGTATTTCTGTAACTGCTGATCTCCTGGAATGCTATTCTGAGATGTGGGTTGGTGCTGTTTAGGCAGCATGCTGTTATAACCACAAGTCAATTGTTTATAAGGCATTTGTAAAAAGGTTATTGGACATTAATGAACCCCTTTATAAACCCTTAACAAAGGGAACATTATTTTAAAGTGTTACCAAAATATTTAATGTTATAGTTCCTTAAGATATCAAGAAAAATAGTGCCCACTGTGGTTGCATTTAGAGGTAGGAGTGTAAATTGTACACTTATTAAAATAAAATGTAATGTTTTGTTTGTGGATATTAATAGCCATGTTTGACAATGAGTATGTTAACGTTAGTACCACCAAATAACTGTTATCAGCTTGAAATGCAGTAAGTTGCTCTGTGTCAAGCCAATATTTTGCTACTGAGGAATGCCTCTAGAATGTGCACTGCTATAAATAACATAAATGTTGACCAAGGATAATAAACTCACAAGTCGCTCTTTGAATGAAAATTGTACCTTTAAATAGTATTGGAAAAAAAAAAAAAAAAATTATCTACATAAATATATTAATAAATTAAATTAATTGTGAGGTTCTTGATATTTGTTTTAGGTACTCAAAATGGATTGGAAATTATTGTCTTTTCTTAAAACTTCGCCATTACTCTTTTAGAAATGAACAGCTGGCCTACATGGTCATGCTTACAGGAGGAAACAGTTGAGATGCTATCTGGCGTAAAACACTGCGATCACGGCAGGTCAGCCATAAGCCTTCACCAGAATAAATACCACTTGTTAATATGGCCCCCGTGTAATGCAGACTAAGAATTGTGAAATTCCTACTTGTGTTATGCCAAATTATTGGAAAGTGTTGCACCATGTGCTGCATTCAGAAATACAACATCTCTATCCAGCTTGTCCTCTGTCTCTGAAAGGAATAAGGAACATGAGGAAAACATATAATGGATTAAGAGGAGCAATGCATTTCATGAACACCTGGGATAAATAAGCAGACGTTAAACGGTGAACTCAAGAATGGGTTCATAGCACTTACAGCTTCACAATTTGCCAAAATAATGTTTCTTTGGCTTGAATGATTTGGTTTATTGTTCTTTGTCTCTGTCTCCTGTTACAAAAGAAAATATGTTATACTGTACCTTTCCAAAATAACACAAGCCTTTAAAAGACAATGGTTAAAGAACCACAGCAGATCCAAAAGACACATACCTTTGCCTGAATGATTTATTGAGATTTTTGACTTACCTTATGAGTCTTGTTTACGGACAAAGTCTGTGGAAAATCCAATATAACAGGGACTACATTTCCAAGTAACAGTCTGTTAAAGCGTTCCAGTTTCTTCTCTGGAATTTTAACCACTAATAGCAATTTGTTTGTGCACTGCAAGTTGTTATTCTTCCAGCATAGACTTGATGATTGACTGGCCTTAACAAAGCTCAAAGTAAATGCACCTGCTTTAATTAGAGCTTAATGCAAACTAAAATTATTGGAATTGTTTAGAACACATAATGTAAAGGTTTTAGGGAAAACGGGATTGTTTTTTTTTTTTTTTTTTTTTTTTTTTGGATGACCGTCACTTGGCATGGTTAACAAATTTCCAATGGATTCAGAAGACCAAAGCTCTCATTAGCTGTAGACCAAAGCCAGACTATTATATTCCAGTAACCTCTAGGTCATGTCAACAGAGGGTTGCACACTTCACTTCTGACCTCTAAAGTTCATCAAATACTCTCAAAATCTTTGATTACATAGTTGTTTGTGAAGTGCATTTCAATAACTTTAGTCTATGAGCATAATTTCCCTCCAGAATGAGCTTATCTGTGTTATGTTTATGGAAAGGTGTGTTTGATGCTCAGAACAACTATTTTCGAGATGTAAACATATCTTTGTATCTAATTACAAAAAGCCCAAACTTCCGTTCTCTGGTTCAATGCACAATATTAATGAGGTCAATGATTATGTTAATTGGGGAACATTCTACAGCATGTTTTAATTAGTTCTCTGTATTCTGATCTAATCAAGAGCCTGAAGACTTCATTGGAAGCTTGAAATTCATACAGTTCTCTACATACAATCTTCGGAAGGACATTTAAAGACTCCGTGAAGAGCATACAGATTTTGAGACTTTGAGAAATTATTTTTCACAATTTTGTCTTTAAGCTTTTTTTTTAGAAGCTTGGGTAAAATTAATCAATATATCCATCCACGCACTCAAAATTTCAGCTACGTGTTAATTAGCAAGTTATGTGATATTGAAAAAAAAAAAGAAGTTTTCTCACAGAGGAAATTGTCCTGTATGGGATGTATAGGTATTAGCATCTAGTTTTGAATCCGATTACATACTATCTCATTGTCTGACTTTTTTTTCTTTCTTTTTTTCTTTCTTTTTTCTTTCTTTTTTTTTTTTTTTTTTTTTTGGCTTGTGCAAAACAAAAATACTTGATATTCAGCTGTTTTATGAGTGCATTAAGTTTACAAATTACTTCTTTAATGAATAACCTTCTGAGACTCCATTTGAAGGGCCATTATCTGAGTGTTCCAATCTATTGCCTCACCTCCAGACTTTAACATTTATTATACTGATGAGATGCAATTAAAAGAGCAGATGTCCACAAGCTGCTCTCATCTGCGACAACTAAATAAAATACAAACCCACAAAAAGATTGTCCTGGTCCTCATGACCGGTAACCAAATAAAACAATTCAAATAAGGTGGTTATTCTCCCCTTATGGTGCGGGACACTGATTTTATTTATAATAACTTCATCATGACTTTTAGTATTTTTTCAGCTTACATCGCTATAGTTTTCTGACTGTAGTTTCCACATTTGCGCTTGTTTTGTGTGCGGTATATCAAAACTTGGTTTGCAGATGACTACCCATACACAAATCTGATATATGGCAGTATATGTTCATATATGGTTTTCACTGATATAAATACTACAAAATTGTCATTTTCATATATGTAATACATTTCAAGTAAATTTGAATGTGTTCATGTATGCTCAAATATAGGAACTGCAATTTAATATGTATATGCTCGTATATGACCACATTTAAGATAATATATTCTGAACTGGAATATGTGCCTCTGAAATAAAGGTATTGTTTTGGTGGACTGCCTATTTAATTAATTTTCTTTATTTTTTGTTCCTTGACACTTTGACAGGGTGTGAATATCCCGCAGAAGTCCAGGGACTTCTGTCCCAAACAACTAATTGGAATGGCCCCATTTAGCAACATGTCAAGAGAACACGACAACATAGAGAATGTCAGTGCCTCCACAAATCTTCTTGGGTCCAAACTTAATAGCGTGTCATAGTGTCCACAACTAATGCTGTAGGGGTCACAAAAACCCTTATGACTCATGTTAGTTGACAGCTCTTTCTATAGCAGTGTGAATCCAAAGTGTGGAGCAGAGTGAAAAAATAATAAATAAACAGTATGGCATGGGCAAAGGGACATACTCTGTAAGCATTTGACCAGGTTTACCAGACTTCTCCAAGGTCATGTTGGGTGTAATACCTAAATGTTTCAGTAACACTTTGTATTATGGTGCCATGTTATGTGTGTAAATATAATTAGGCTAATTACAATAGTTATAATACTAAAAAAGTGTATTTACAACATTAATCAAAATAATAACCTAAGAAGTACATGTAGATGTGTATTAATCAGTAATTACATGCGTAATTACATTGTAACAATGTAAAAGTATGACCGATTTGCTAAGTTAACCTATCTTGCAAAAAAACGTGCTGTGTTGCGATTTTTAATGCTACATAGGGAGACAAGAATTATTATTATTATTATTAGTAGTAGTAGTAGTAGTAGTAGTAGTAGTAGCAGTATTTAAAGATCGACTTAATCTATTTTTAGGCTAATGTGTGTTGCTTAATTAATGCAAGATATGTTACGGCATAAGAAGTTACATTTCTGTCCTGATCTATAAAAACTAGAAAGAAAAAAAAAGCCAATTTGCATGTCTTTCACCCTACGATTTTATACTCTTTTCTTTACATAGCAATGATAAATACTCTGAAAATAATCATTCATCTCAATACAAAATAACAGTCACACTCCACTGGCTCACTCTTGTCAATTTGCACCCTGTGTTCGGGTTTAAATGTCTTTTTCCCGTCGTACTCTCATTTCAACATTTTCACCCCAACTAGACATCGCTGAAGTCAGAGAAAGGTCAAGCGCATATGAATGAGAAGAGAAAACTGTCAGCTGCTTTTACATGACAGGGGAAGAACAGCGATGCATCCATCTCTAGACAACAGCTGTGCAACAATCACACAAGTTCAACACTTTAAATGCAGCTCTATCTGACTGTGGAAAACACACTGAAGAGCCTGAAAATGAAGTAAGCAGCAAGTTACATATAGACCAAGCCTATATATTACAGACTACACTAGTGCAGGTTAATAGATTATGTAAGGCTGGCCTTGACTCTTATGTAAATTGCTGGAAAAATACATTGTCAATTGTCTCCATTGTTGAGCAAGACACTTATGAAAACGTATTGCTGCTGATATTATAAAAAGCTGAAATGAAGGTTCACTCCGTTGGGGGTAAATTTAGTCAAAGTAATGCCACTGTGTTAATGTCAAAAGGTTCTGGCTCTTTTGGGGACAAAAACATTTTTTTCTTTTTTTTTTTTTTTTTTTTTCTTTGCGCCCATTTACACTGCAAGTAAAGCTAGATTATCACATCGGAAGAGAAGCTTACTGTCAAAATATGCTGTGGTTTTCTGGGAGAGTTATTAGGCGATTCATATTTATAGAGAAATAGTTTGCATAGAGTAATAATAATAATAATATCCTACTAATAACATATTCAGAGAGTAATACCATTTTTTAAGCAGTTGCCAAGGCCCACGATTCATTTGTTTCCCCCATTTATTTTAGCAGAGAATTTTACAGTTTTAATAAAACATCAAATATGTGTTCTTTTTGACGTTTTAAAACGATAAACCTGTTATATTCGGTTATGGTCATTTACGTTTTGTTCAACTATTTTAAATACCTAACCCGCTAATATGTGCTAGGCTGTATAAAAACATATGTATATACATAATTATAGTTCATATATTTGAGCAGAAATGTACATATTCGAATTCCAATAGTATTTGGAAAGATTTGTTACAAATATGAAAACGGCCATTTTTTTGTAGTGTTTTGAAATATGTGTTCCATATATGTACAATTTTCTATCAGTGAAAAAAGATATACGAACACATATTGTAAATAATTAATGCGGTTTTCGATTTTTACGTGTAAAAACTCACTGCGCGAATCGTAACAATGAAAAACGATTCTGACGGCTGTTGCATGTTTATGAACTGCCAGTTGTGCGCCTTTAATGTTGGGTGCCTATTATGTGCGTGACACCTAAATAACTGTTGACCTCTTTTTGGATGACCAAGTCAGGTCGCCTTAATGTGCATGTTGGGATACGACAATGCGCAAACTGACACAAAACAGGCACGACTATTTTAGTTAATAATCACATCCATCATATAATCTTACATAACCCCATGCAACGTCGTTGTCCATGGATAGCATGATTTCTGCGATTTTATTTTCTGGGGGGAAATGAAAAGTAGGAGTAATGAGGATAACAGGCAAGTGAAACGAGTTTCGTCAAAAATGTGCATTTCATTGTACGGATCAATACATAACACTTTCTACTACTACTCTAACGGTGCATGAATGAAAATGTACCAGGACGTATGAATAGATAGAGTGTTAAATAGAGTCGAACAATTCATTTTATTACCATCATTCACATATCTCAAAACCTAATAACCCGTGGAAGGAGAATATGAACATATTCCGAGAAAAAAAAAAAAAAAAAAGAAAAAAAAATCACCTCAGACATAATGCATTCAGTATTCGCCCCTACTGTATGATGTGCCAGTATGTTTAGATTTTCCTGAAGTCGGGCGGCTATTTCTCACGCGCATGCACGTGCACGCTTGAACTAGTGCACACCCGAGAGGAACACTCTAGTGTATATTGCATTTTTCCTTTAAGCGACTAAGCTCTTCTTTTCAACGAACATGTTGACGAGTCGCATTTGAAATCAAAAATAAATCCAAATGCCCACGAATTAGCAACACTGCAATGCTCGATTCATTAGTTTCATAGCTTTAGGGCACAGCTTAAATTTGCAAATGCTAATGATCATGTGTTATCTGAGACACACATACAAAGTTGCAGGCATGCATACAACTCCAAATAGTACTGACCACGTGCTTGCCCCCTCCCTGCATAAGAAGCCTGTACATCTCTCATTCTGCAAAACTTTCTGACCGTGAAGGGGGGAAAACCCGCAATAGTTAAACAATTGGTCATTTTGTAGATCGTAATGTCCAAACAGAGTCGTTTGTAGTTGGCGCAATGAATTGCGCACTGGTGATATTAAGCACGAGCATGATCTTGATGTGCCTAATGGGGCGATCAAGCAAGTTGCAACCAAGAACAAAAGCCCAACAGCCACTCACTCTCTCCTTGGTTAAGTTTGAAATCCTCCACTCCTACCATATACTGGTTCCAAACAAGGATAATTACATAAGGCCATGAAGAGAGTTAAGATAAGTAAATCCGTCACGATTTGTCTTTTTAATGCATTACAACGTTACTCCAGGGACTTGGTCAATTTTACTCCCCCAGAATAATGAGGGTTACAAGAGTCAAAATTAAATTATTATATATACAAATAAAAATAAATCATTCGTCCTGCCCTGCAGCATTAGTAATACAAACTAACTAGAGCAGGAATTGGTTTATTTAGAACTAAATTGTCACTGTGGGTTATTGTTTCCACGTTAGGGGTTCAATCCTAAAGACTGACTCTTGTCCTTTAGATAGGCTACTTATCACCAGTGGTTAATGTTGCAATTGTGTGATGTTTTAATTTCAAAATGATAAATATTCAAATAAATAAACAGAAATAAATAGATTACAGAAATTGCTTGTGATGTTTTCTTTGTTGATATTTATTCAATCGCTAAAGCACAGATGAGAAATAAGATATCGAAGGCTTTTTCTTTTTTTTTTTTTTTTTTTTTTTTTTTTTTGGTACGTTTAATTCTTTAATATTGTACGAAAAGTAACCAAACATTATTTTGTAAACTCAATTTGACATACCCTACGAACGCATTTTCCATAAATACCGTTTATCTCTAACATGTTACCGGTCCTTTACATGCGGATAAATATGGAAAATTGAGTTATATACAAGTACTAATTTCTTGCAGTTGCCAATGCGATAGACAAATAGTTTTATAGAATTTTTTTTTCTTTTTTTTTTTTTCTTTTTTTTTTTTTACTTACATAAACAAGATTGACACGGAGTTTCAGGCTTTCACTACACGGTTTATCGACATGACATTAAATAACAACAACTGTGTGCTACTCAGACTGGACTGAAGACGAAATGTTGCACTGGATACAAAAGCACATTAATACTAATCGGTTAGGTAAACGTGTAGACTGTGGTAATACTGGGTAATTCACATTTGGTACACATAAACTATAACATTCTTTTCAATTAAGACTGTTCATCGCAATATTCGTAAAACCATCTCATTGGCCATATATCTAGGGACCACATTTTCACAAATTCCCTTAAAATGTATTATGACTATTTACAAAATAAAATATTACATTTTAAACTAAGTGAATCTTTATGTACAAAAAAAAAAAAAAAAAAAAAAAACAGGCTGTGACCTGCTGGTAGCATGCAACTGGAGTTCTCTGTACAGTCCCGAAAATATGAGGAGAATAATAATAAAATATATATATATATATATATATTAAAAAAAAAAAAAAAAAAAAAAAAAAACAGAGGAAAGAAATGGTGGAAACATTCGGCTGTTAAGAGCGTTGCACTCCCCGTCCATGCATCGTTCTCTCTAGACAGCCGTTTCTGAAAAGCGTTCGGATTCTTCACATTGTGTGTGTTTGTAGGTCCACGCGCGAATAGGCTGAATTTTGAGTCTTGATTCCCAAGCAGTCTCAATTCTGCAGTCTTTTGAAAATATTTACACGTACCATTCATTAAAATTTGACGACAGCGTGCTGTGGCTGCTTGTGTGGTGGACTGTGGATGATGCTGGTGATATGGAACTGCTGCTCTGATTTTCTGTGGAAGGGGACACGATGGTGGGTGGCGTGGAGGACTCGTAGCCCGAGCTGGCTGCTGGAGAGGGTTGAGGTCCTTGAGATGCTGACTCGTGAACCTGCGTCGAAGCCAAACAAAACAGTGGATATATGCGTAATGATCATATGCGCTTCATAATATCCCATAAAGAAAACCAAAACAACCGTTTGCGACTTTATTTCTTATTATTTTCAAGTCATTTTATAAAATCATATTTTGTGGTTTCCAAGTCATGCGGGAAAAAAAAAAAAGTAAACTGTTAAAAAGTAAAACAAAATAATAATAATAATAATAATAATAATAATAAGAAGAAGAAGAAGAAGAAGAAGAAGAAGAAGAAGAAGAAAGAAGAAGAAGTGGAAGCGTCCACAATTTTCCATGCATTAATGAATGTGAAGAATAATGAGAGGAAATATATATATATATATATATATATATATATATATATTTTTTTTTTTACCTTCATGTGTTTCCGGAGGGAGCTGGGGTGTGTGTAGGATTTATCACACATTTTGCAGAGATAGGGTTTGTCAGAGGTATGCACGTGCATGTGTTTCTTACGGTCACTGCTGTTCGCAAAGCGCCTGTCACAGCCTTCAAACTCACACTTGAAGGGTTTTTCACCTAAAACAAAAACACAGACCAAATATCTCTCAAATACTTGCACATTTTATTTTTTTTTTATTTTTTTTATTTTTTTTTTTGTAGATACATAATTAGGATTTATTAAAATTAAATAAGATGGAACGATCGTTTATATGGGCAGATAAGCGCATTATGAAAAAAGTTATTGTTCATTTTCACAAAAAAAAAAATAATAATCATAATAAAATACAAATAAAAATACCATATAAACTTCCTCCCAATTTATATATATATATATATTCTATGCTCCTAAATGTTTAATTTATTAGATAGTGTATACTCCAGAACGAAAAGAAATACTATTTAATTTTTTTTTTTTTTTTTTTTTTTTGTAGCTTATATAGTGCTGGGTTTGAAAATTATTGATATACAAAGCAACAAATTAATAACCATTTAATATTTCACCATTATTTTCTTTGACTCGCAAGAAATGCTTATTTACTGTTCCACAACAATAAAGTAAATATAATGTTATTAATATTGCGAATAATTAATTTCTTACCGGTGTGTGTTCTTTTATGGATTTTCAGATTTTCCGATCGGGCAAATACTTTTCCACAGCCTGGGAACGGACATGGAAACGGTTTCTCTCCGGTGTGCACTCGAATATGATTAACAAGTTTGTACTTTGCTTTAAACGGTTTTCCTTCCCGGGGACATTCTTCCCAAAAGCAAATGTGATTCGACTGCTCCGGTCCCCCAACGTGCTCCACCGTCAGGTGGGTCACGAGCTCGTGCATGGTGCTGAAAGTTTTGTTGCAGGACTTTTTCGGATTTGTCAGTTGCTCGGGTTCGACCCATTTGCAGATGAGCTCTTGCTTTATGGGCTGTCTCATGTACCGAAAGAAGGCCCCTGCCCCGTGATGGGCAGCCATGTTCATGGGGCCATAGCCGTGCAGCTGGGTCGAGGCGTAATGTTCGGACCTGGGACTCGCGACGTGGCCGTATTGCTCGGCCCTGCTGTACATGTCCCCGGAAAAGCCCAGGCGCATCTGACTGTTCACCACGTTGGATGAGGCGTGCGTGGCTGCTTGCTCGTGCAGTCCCGGGAAGAGCAGGTGCCCGGCGGCATCAGAATGTCCGTGTGGCCCGGCGAAACTTCCCGCGGCGGAGGCGAACAGACCGTGCTGCGCGCTCGTGGCGTCTCCGAAGCCCCGGTTCCGAAAGAGAAAGTCCCGAGTGGAGTTGAAGGCGGCGGTGGAGTAAGAGCTGACATGAGTGGGGTGGTGATGGTGTCCCAGGGCAGCGGCGGCGGCGTAGCCGGGCGCTTGCGAGGAAAATGCCGTCTGCCCAGAGCCCAGATCGTGGGTGCCATGGTTGATTTTAAAAGCTCCCATGCCGTCGGCGAACGGATTGATGCCCAGAGCCACTTCTCTGTCTGTAACTTCGCCTGTTGAGTGATGTCTGGCGGAGCCGAAAGTAGTCACTCCAATGGTGGGATACTGTGGTCCTGCGTCCAAGAGCATCTTCAGTCTGCAGCTGAGGAGACTGAGAGAGGAAGAATCTCTAACAACTGTCTCTGCTTGCTATTTCTCTGACTTAAGTGTGCAAGGCAATCTTCGATCCCCTATTTCTATTTACTTTTTAGTGGAGAGGATTCTCCTCTCTCCTGCTCATCCGATGCACACGCAAATCATGTGCAATATTGTCTTTTGCGGTTTATCTTCCTGTGGCGCAACTTTCACCTCCTCAGTCAGGCGGTGAGCTTCAGACTGATAGTCGCAATCATTCCTGCAGATAAATGAATTGAAAAGACAACACAGTCCACCCCTGATGAATGGGGAAGGAGGGGGGCGGCACGTGACCCCGTGCTTGGACCATCATTGGAGAGGGCGCTCTCCCCCTACTAACATTCACTCACCAAATAACAGCCCGCCATGCCTCAGCATCAGTGCGATTGGTCGGTTTGCATCATCAATCTATGGGATTGTCGGGAGGTTGGTTGCTGACTGTGATTTTGCTCGGGATGGTAAAATTCTGAAAACAGAGTTTAGGGAATGCATGGCAGAATAATACATTTTGTCCCCGACCGAGTACTTCCACGTTTGGCCTACTTCTGTGGAAGCAATGCTATACTCCTGGAGTAAACCTGCGCGTGCATCTAGTAAACACTCTAGTAAACACTTGGTGAAATTATTTTTTAAGTGATTTTTATGGTGTGGAAGTCATGCATCTGTTGGGTGAAAAAGCAAAGTCTACACATTTTACATGTTGTTTCCATAAATGTGAATGTGGACTGAAAATTAAACTATATTATATGTACAGTATGTATATACAGTATATTATATATTCTTTTTTGTTCTTTTTTTGTTTTTTGTTTGTTTGTTTGTTTGTTTTTGGCAACTTTAGCATTGAGCCATTCATATTCAAGCTTCTTTTTTTATTTTTTGGTTGGTTTTCTTCTCATGCACCATTTTCAATGACATTTCATTTTGAGAGATGTGTAGAAAACTCTTACCCAGTGGTTTTGCAATGCGCGATTAAAGTCACAGTGTGCTTTTGAAAATCATTTAATTTGTGGTACTGTTGTTTGCATATACTTAGTGTTTGGATTTGTACGTGTTTTTTTTTTTTTTTTTTTAAAGCAACAAGTACACAATTCAGATTGTGAGCCTCAGTTGTTTCTGTACTGTTAGGCCTTCCAACTTCATTTAATAATTTCAAACTTGCGAAAGAGGTGTCTCTTTCTGTTATCCATATTTTCAACATGTGTTTTTGAAAGGTTAAGGCCGTAATGTACGACCCGTGTGTGTGTGTGTGTGTGTGTGTGTGTGTGTGTGTGTGTGTGTGTGTGTGTTTGTGTGTAAAAGTTGTGGGTTGTGGAAGTTGTGAAGTGGGATTCTCTCTCTGCTGGAAACTCCGGCGGCTGGAATTCAAAGCCACGAGCCATTAAAATATCATCCAGCCTGCAGCCTTCAGCTTCATACACTCCCAAACCCTTTCCAGAGAGAGAGAGAGAGAGCCAGGTGAAGCTGTTGAGTTGAATTTGTTGGTCTTAAGGACGTTATTTTTATAAAATAAATCTGGACGATGTCTTCAACAGGTGGAAAACGGTAAGACAGCATTGGGACAAAATGAATTTTGGAAGCTGGAATCATTGGGAATTGCTTACCGAGCAAAATGAACAGATAAAACATAGTAAGGTGTTTTTCATACACAAGTAGCTACTGATTGCAACAATTAAATTAGATTACAGAAATAAAGTAAAAGGAAACGGAACTTTGAAGGGCATGCTAAAGAATAGGCTACTCTAATGATTTGTTTCTTTTCTTTTCTGAGAGATAATTATACAAATGTAAAAAAGAAAAGCACACATATTCTTTTTGGTACCAATCAACTTGATTTTCACATGTTCTGTACTAAGACTATCAAACATCCAAAGTGTGTCCTGAGATCATAATTTTATTTGTGCTATAGTTTTATGCATATTTTTGAATTAAGCATGCGACATGCGGTTTTTTTTTTTTTGTTATTTTTTTTTTCCTTAGAACGCGCCATGTTCCTGTTATCGTGTAAATCAATAATGTGCGGCAGTAGCTGATCTTCGTTCACGAGTATAATTTTCCTTTTTCAAATCAAACAAACTCGCCGTGTTTCTTTGCCTATTATTCTATTCTGTCTATCACATGCATAATAACTTATAAAGAAACTTTTAGTTTCGTGCCAAAGACTGCAGCTTCGACCCTGAGCCCCAGCCATTTCACTAACATCTTCACTATGCGTCATAGTTGACACAGTGTTTACTCATTTATGACATGGATGATATGGCTTTGTCACCAGAGGCCTGACAGATCAATTCATGACGTTTCTCAAGGGAATTGCAATTTACTTGCATCAATAACTGAACGCATTAACCTTCATTAAAAGTAGGCCTATTGCGGGTAAAGAAATGCTTAAGGCTATGCTTATAGTATTTTCAGAGTAGATACTTAGTTTTTAAATGTTTGGATTTTGTGTTCAAGTGAGCTCAGAACTACTTAAGGTCGATATGAAACTATCACAATGACTTTCAGATACATTACGTAGGCTAATCCTTCATTGCACTGCTATGTTGCTGTCATGCAACAAAAATAAATAAATAAATAAATAAATAAATGCTATGTTCCTACTCTATACAGTACGGTATGCTGACACAAAAATACACAATATACCTTAGAGTTGAGTTACAAAGCAATGTGGGGTGGGGGGTCAACTGTTTCCATTTTCATCGAGACATATGAGCACTAATACAATCTAAATTCGGCCTCTACTCTCATGTATAATCCACCTAAAGGCAATGGAGATTGTATTTATGATATTTGACATAAATCTAACTGGCTGACTATCTTTTGGGTCAGTTCAACCAAAACGTCGTATTTGTATCTGATTTGATTAAGATATAGCTACAAAACAGTTGCGATCAAGATAATAATTGTTTTGAAATCTTTAGTTTGCCTTTTTTAATTGTTGTGGAAGATGGAAACCGTTCCATTCACTAAAACCTCTTTCACACCATCGCAATGACTGAAACAGAGACTTCTAAAACTTTTTAGAACTCTGATGGATTCGTTTCATTGCATATTTAAATGTGAGATACAGATATTAGAAGCAAAGATATCGGTAACAAACACAAAGATATTTGTAACAAACATAAACATGTAAAACACTTTTAAAAGCAAGGCTATATAAGACATTATAATTTATTTCAAATATTAAACTTCATGAAAAGGCAAATAGTTTTGGTCACTTTCTCTTTAGGTCACATCTGACTTGCACATTAAAACTGCAAATAAAAAAATAAAAAAACACTTGCAGCTTAGACGCAAAAAGGCTCAAAGGCGTTGGTGTTTTTGATACGTTCTTATTACACAAAAATATTATTTATTTATTTATTTATTAAGAAAAAACAACTGTATAAAAATGCAAACAGTGTTTTCAGAACGGTTGATGCAAAGTTTCGAAGCAAGGTCTAATTTTATGATTTGGCTATTTCATATGATTTCATACCATTTCCTTTGTATAAATTCGTAGTATTTCATCACGTGCAAATGCCTGGATGTGTAATGCAAAGTTCCACACCAGAGCCATCAAGGACATGCTTATTAATATTATGCTCTTACCCAAACCCATTATCTAAACCTAATGGATCAGTAGAGTGTGTAAACATGATAGGAAGCATGTGTGACAGAAGGCAATTGTCGCGTATTAGCTGAAAACGATGTCCAGCGAAGTCATTGGCTGTAGTGAAGGTCGTACAATATCATACGAATTAGCCAAATTAAAAAAAAAGTCGTAGGAATCCTTACATTTCGCTGTGAAAGTGTGTTAAATGATTCTAATAAATATAGTAGTCTAATAAAACATCGTTTAGATATATACACTCAAAATGTGTCTTGAAAGCATTTGCATACAATGACTTTGAGGACAAAGTTCAAAGAAAATTACAAAAAGCATTGTGTACTACTACAGTTTTCACAAGGACTGTCAATTTTCTTTCAAGGTTTTCATATAATAAACTTATCAGCTGATTCATAAATCTAATTTAGTCATAGCAGGTGCAATTTCAACAGAGTGTTTATGAAATCACGGCACGTAATCGGTGATAAACTTTTACATTTAGGAAAGACTGAGTGTTAGGAATTTCGCTTAACAGTTACTCGGACTGTGAAAGTGCCCTGTACACTTTTGTTGAAGCACCACCTCCTGCGTGCCTGTTCCGCCACCGCTGAACAACTGAGGCCGAAAATTACCCCTGATCATAACAACAGGTCGTTGTTGTTTTCACAAGACACCGATCCCATGACGACGACGTACAAGCATGGAAAAGAGGGTGAAAACCTTAGTCAATAAAATGGTTAAACACAGAAAAATCGGAGTCTGAGTAAGGCAGAATGCAGTTCCGAACTTTATCTTTTGCACTTACTGTTTATTCATATGTGCTCTGTCGGTGTATATGAGTGTTTTCAAATAACTGACTACAAGGCAGAACCTGCATGATATTTGTATTGCATGCGAGTCCACTCAGAGTAAAACGCATTGTCTTGACGCGCGTTTGCAGGTTTTCCAGAGCATTATAGATAAAGAAAGATTGCATTGCTTCGGTGTAATTTGGGATTGCACTTTAAAGTACAATAACCTTTGCATAACAAAAACCTTTTTTTTTTTTCATCTGCTGCCTGAGGCTTGGAGCATGCGCTCTAGTTATTTGCTGTCACTAAAAGATTTTTCTTCACATTGGAAACTGTCACGAGTGACGTCAATCACAGAACTCTGACCAATTAGAGCGCTCCGTGATTGTTTGGCTCCACGGGCTGCAGCGCCTACCATGAATCTCTATTCAGTATATCAAAGCGTCCTGCTGCTGCCTCTCAACCGAATGGGATTCCACGTAGGCACTGAGATAGCAACTAAACTTTAAGGGGAAGTTTTTTTTTTTTTTCTTCTTCTTCTGTATTTTTCAAAGCGATTAAAATATATTTGTCATCATCATCATTATTATTATTTTGCCTGCTGTCAAGTTATTCTAGAATTAGGAGTAATGAGCGTGGATGCTTTGGGAAGCCCTGTGATGGACCCCGCGTTTTCCAAACGGAACACGACGCTGAGATTAGTTGACTTGGCAGGGGCTCACCACCATCACCATCATCACCACCATACCCCTCAGAGCGTGACAGGCTTCCCGGGGTTCAGCAGCCATCCACACTCAATGGCTCACTCGCACCCTGGGGAGATGACTGCGGAACCCCGCCTGGGGCCGAGTCCATTCGGGCCAGAACACATGGGGCACTCCGCGGCCCTCAAAATAAGCCCAACCCATCATTATCCCCACTACCATCACCACCACAATCATCATATTGCAGGCCACGGCGAAGTGGTCTCCAGTCAAACGAGAGCTTTTGGCCCGGTGCAGGCGGCAACGGTCCCATACTCTATGTCTCACACGGCCCAGGCGTTATCCGCAGGTAGAGATTTCCTTATTCGACGAGATTTGACAGCTCAAGCCATGCCCGTGCTGACCGATCAGACTTCTGGTGGTTCAGCCTCTCACCACGGAATGTTTGTCTCGACAACAGGTAGCTATCCGGGACACTATGGTCATCACCCCGACCCCGGGAACCATGCTCTCTTCCCTGGACTTCATCACGAGCAGCCGTCCAACGGAGCACCAGGTGGCCAAGCCTTGAACGGACAAATAAGGTTAGGAATACCTGCCGAAATGTACGTTAGGACTGATCATTTGAGTCAAGTGGCGAGCTCCAGGGCGGACCCGTTCGCTGGTTCTCCTCTGCACGGATACGGCGGACTCAGTCTGAACATGAACCTCAGCGCGCACCACCACCATCACGGAGCCGGCGCCTTTTTCCGTTACATGAGGCAACCGATCAAGCAAGAGCTCATCTGCAAGTGGTTGGAACCAGAGCACTCTGCCAAGAAACTCTGCTCCAAAACATACAGCACCATGCACGAACTAGTGACACATGTGACTGTGGAGCACGTTGGTGGACCGGAGCAAGCGAACCATATCTGTTTTTGGGATGAATGTCCACGAGAGGGAAAGCCGTTTAAAGCAAAGTACAAACTTGTGAATCACATCAGAGTGCACACCGGAGAGAAACCGTTTCCCTGTCCATTCCCTGGCTGCGGAAAAGTATTTGCCCGGTCGGAAAACTTGAAAATCCACAAAAGGACACACACAGGTCAGTGACTTCATTCAGGTCCCACGGGACATTTTAGTTGAATAGTTTTGGCATATAACACTCCCTTTGCTAGAGATACAACTAAAGTGTTAACCTATTTTAATAGAAGGCAACTAGTTTAAGTGCAATTGTCTTGCTTAAATGATGCACAATTTTTTTTTTCTTTTTTTTTTTCTCGAAAATCAAAACTGCTTGGATGACATTTAAGAGTTTTTACTGGGGAGGTAAAACAATCAGTATGCTTTGACTTTTCTACACTGACACCATAATCATAATCGAATTGTTATTTGATGAATTTCAATCAACTTTGAGCGATAAATTGTGCTTTGAAAAGACGACAAAAATAATTAAGGCCATTAAAGCAAGCAGCACTGTTATACATTGCTCGCTTTTTAATGCTATTTTGAAAATTATATATTCCATACATTCACAAATTGTTTCCAGCTTCATGACTGTCCCAAAACATTCATATGTTTGGGGCCTACTGCCTCCTGTTTAGTCGACAGAAAACATAAGGGGGAAAGCCATAGGGTTCCGCGTTATGTTTATAATGACTAAATTAGCCTATTTTTTGCACAATAAATAGTTTGTGGACATTGCCTGTTTATATGAAGTATTCTGAGATGTGGATGCCCGTGAGTTTGCCTTTGCAAACCGTTCTATTGATAAATACTACTCTTTCGCTGAATTATGGAGACCGCAAACGGTCATTTGTAACACTTGTTTTTCCAGACACTTATTGAAGTTCTCGCTTTAGGACAAGACAGGGCCATGGTTGCACTTTTAGTAGTCTAGTTTTTCTTACACTGCAGCTTGTTGTGTTCCGGTTACCCAAAGTCAACGACTTTTACTTCCAAAATAAAACTTTTTAGCAATAAACTGTCCAAATCGACTGTCATTACTTGCACCAAGAGAAACTATTTATTCCAAACTATATGTGCGACAATATGAGGAACCAAGAATGCACTGTTCTCAAAACTTCTCTTGAGTGGCTGCATGCAACAAGTCGGTTTTAAAGTTCTGAAGAACTTACTCAGACCTGACTTCACATATGTTTTATATTTATTACTAAATGGAACATTCCTATTCAGTATTAATGAAATGCTTTTGGTCTGATTTGTTATTTTGCTGGGTCTGGATTTGATTATTTGAGGACCTCTCTGGATTACAAACACTGAAACATTTTTCCATTGCCCATTGCCTTGGTATAATGAGATTTTCAAAATAGCTACTGTAAATGGATGCCTATGGAATCTACATTTTCTACACACTCTCACAGCGAAATAGTAAGGATTCGTACAACTTTTCTAAATTTGGCTAATTCGTATGATATTGTAGGACTGCACTCTTATGAATTTGTACTTCACTACAGCCAATGACGTGGCTGGACATCGTTTCCATCTAATACACAACAATGATTTGCTTCTGTCACACACAACAGCTTCCTATCATGTTTACACACTCTACTGATCGGTTAGGTTTAGTTAAGGGGTTTGGGTAAGGGGATACTGTTAATAAGTATATCCTTAACACATCCTGTGCAAAACTCGCGCTTACTTCCGCATTAGACATCCGGGCATTTGCACATGATGAACTCTTGCAAATTTAGACAGACAAACTCCTACGAAATCATACGAAATAGCCAACTCATAAAATATGTACGAATTTTCATGAGACTTGGTTGACATTTTAGATAACATTTAGATGTAAATTTGATGTCTAACCAGGTGATACACACAATATACTACTTTCTGTACGAATTTCCCTGGGGCTGAGAGATTATTTTCTTGCTTAGGCAGTATTTAAATCTTTGGTTATGGATATGGTTTCCCAAGGGTCTCTCATCCTTACCGCTTTCATGTAGTACACTAATATTCTTGACTGGCTCTTTGGGCCCAACAGCTGAAGGTCAAATTGATATTCAGTGAGCAACTGTAATTATACAGCAGCAATTACGTGGTCTTATAAACTCCTGGAGCTTATGTTCTTCGGAAATAAGCGAATTAATTCAAATATTTCTATTGCCTAGCTGCCTTCTCCAGCAGCTATTATGGTTACAGTGGGACATGCATAATAGCAGTTTAGATGGTGGATCAGATGTATTTTATGAGATCTCCATGCTTCACATTCCAAAGGTAAATGAAACTACTAGGTCATAGCTCGAAATAATAAAAACAACTTTGTGCAAGCAGATGCCCAATAATCTGTAACTGTAAAAAGGAATGATTGCTGTCACAGGGGGCTTGCCTTCAGAGAGACATGGCAGTAAAACGATAATCACAATATCAAGGGACTCATGTGACCTGATTTACCATAGACTGGTATGCATTAGGTCCTATGTAAAGAATATTTGGTTTTGGGCTCATTATAGTAACGCGCTTCATTATAATGAGTAAATATGCAATGCAATGAGTACACAGGCAATGTACTTTCACATATATTGACATTTGACTTATGTGCTTCTTGTTTTAGGTGAAAAACCTTTTAAATGTGAGTTCGACGGCTGTGACAGACGGTTCGCCAACAGCAGTGACCGGAAAAAGCATTCCCACGTACATACCAGCGATAAGCCATACAACTGCAAAGTCAGAGGTTGTGACAAATCGTACACGCATCCCAGCTCTTTGAGAAAACACATGAAGGTGCACTGCAAGTCTCCACCTCCGAGTTCGGGTTACGAATCATCGACTCCTTCTCTTGTTTCTCCTTCCTCGGACTTGGGACGAGAGCCAGCTCCCTCTGCGCTCTCCGAGCCACTCTCGTCATCTTCCCAGCCGGCCAATTTAAGCGAATGGTACGTGTGTCACAGCTCCGGTGCCAGTGGGCCCCAGACCCCACCCAGTGGTTCGTCCACACCGGGCCATACAGAGGGGCCAATGTACGGCAATCCAGATCGGAGGGACATCTTCTAACAAAATGCGAGCCATAGAATATTCCTTTGGCAAAATTACTAAACTGACTTTGACATCTTTTTCTCATATTTTTTTAAAGACTGGATGGCCACAGGCTGACGCTAAGTCAGTTCAAAGAGTAGGCTTGTTCACTATTACTGCCTTACTGAAGGATGCACTGGCCCCTTGACAGCTAATGTCACTGCCTAACACACCAATCGATATAAAAACATGTCATGAGTGTCTACGGTTCTAAATAGTGTACTGGTCGTACGCATGTTGCTGTATTATTTTTGTAAATCCCGCATTGATTTCAAAATCTTTTTAATTTATTTTTTAATCGGTAAAGAATTTCATTTTTGTATTATTAAACCAAAGTGCTTAATTATTAAAATTGTACATATGTGAATGACGACGTTTCGATGTCTATGTGTGAACAGTAATTTTGTAAGGTTTGGTCTTTCAGCGATTTTTAAATGTTTGCTACTCTACTTTGTACAACATTAATATTTGGGATTATTTGAATTTCCTAAGGATGTAGACTATTTCCTCATTATGTGCATTCTACAGCCAAGCCAATTTGATGTAAACAGTATTATTGTATTTGATATGACATTTCACTTATGATTAGTCATTAATCAATGTGGTTATTTTGTGATTTTGTAAAACTTGTCAACAATCCATTTTTATGAAAAAAACAAAAACAAAAATATATATAAATGAATTATCAGAAGAGACCTTAAAATGTGTACCGAAATGCCTTGTAAGTTGTCAGTATTTTGAATAAATTGTGAATGATGCAAATCTATAAGATTTCCAATAGCCTATTACAGTTTAGTAAGAAATACATGTTTTATAAACATATTATGCACGGATTCATCACTATAAAAAAAAAAATAAATAACTTCATATTAGCTGAGAGCAACCACCTTCGAATAAATTTAATTCTCTTCTAAATCCCTTTGTATTGCTTATACACACAAATATACCCTAGCTTTACACTCCAATTACATGGGCACCAACTGATGAAAGAGTTGCATATTTTCACACAGACTTCAAAGAGGCTTTTATACAAAGAGAAAAAATTTTTTCCACGACGGTGAATCTTCATGGTGAATTAGGATTTCTATAGCAAACGCAGAGTCAAATTCAAATAATATGCCGGTGCTATAGATCCCGTCCTGTCAGAAAGAATGCAAAAATTGCTCTGAAAGAAGCAGAAGCTGCGCTTTAATAAACTGAAACAAAGATGTATGTATATTTATTTATTTATTAGGTCGTTTTGCTTGATTTGACAATCACTGTAAAAAAAAAAAAAAAAAAAAAAAAAAAAAAAAAAAACTGCAAAGTTGGTCTTAATTTTAAGAGTGCGTATATGTAGGCCTACACTTAATTTGGAAAAGTCTTGTAAGAACTGAATGATGGGCATGGCATGTCTGAAGAAATTCAACAGAAAAGACCAAACAATATTGAGCTATTGTCGATCGATTGATCAATATATAGATCTATATATTTCTTCACGTAAGGAATCGTCATCCAATGAATGAAAAAGTCGACGAGTGATCTCGACTGCTCCCTTAAAAACATTAACCGTTCTGCATCAGATTTGCTTGAGGGTGTGTGCTGGTGTACGTGTGGCTGGATTTGACACATTTTCTTTTCTTTTCTTTTTTTTTTTTTTTTTTCCCAGTGTTACCAACTACTCTGAAACTGAATAGTGTAAATAAATACATCGAATAGTTGCGTATAGCGTCAAAGCTGGTGCATCCGTGGAGAAAGGAATAGTTTGGTCTCAACTGAAGCGAGGATTCTTTGAAGTGTTTTTATTATCAGGGGGATTCCTGTGTGTCGTCTAAACGACGCTGATGACATGGAAAAGGCTTCTCTGTGCCACCAGTTTGATCATCCAGTCTTTTCAAAAGTGTTTCAAGTTTTTCAATTCATTCATCAAACTAAGAGGAAAACGAATTTTACTAGAATCAAGTACTTTCAAGTTATATAAACTATCTGCAAGCTGCCTCTAGCGGTCTCCTGGTGAGCCTGAGAGCGCGCACGCTCGTCCATGTGTCAATGTTGCGATTAAAGGGGACTGAACAATTAAGGCTTCTTTTCAACAGTTTCTCGTTTGTGAATAGAATCGACACACACTCTCTCTCTCTCTCTTTTCCTATAGGGCAGCCATTCGCTAGAGTTAGTAGACCTGCATATAATTGTTGTAACCGGCGGTGGCCTATAGATCTGTTTTGGAGAAAATGAGCTTAAGAGGCATGATCCCAGATAACAACACCAACGTGCTCCTGAAAGTATAATAACTTTTTAGTCTCTGAGAAAGATCAGCAATAATAATAATAAGGAATAGGAATGCAAAGGAAGCGTCTAAAAAACTAAAGCGTTTTGAGTGTAGTTTCAGTAAAGCGCTATATAAATGTAACATTCGTTCAAATGTAACGTGCATTAAAAGTGTAAACGCTTCCAATAAAAGTTGAATCATAGCTTATTTAACTTGTCACAATATGAATTGACATTCTGATTACATCCAGCAGTATTCTCAGCTTGCCTCTGTAGAGGAAGTACAAAAAAAGTCCTCTTTGTTAAAAGCAGGCCAGGGCTCATTTGAGTGTGAAATATAATTTCTTTGTAAAATAACGGAGGCGATAATCACACTTCCGGAAACTGTCCTGCATTATTTAACAAAGCTCTTTTAATAGGGGATTAGCGGTTCTCTTCACACCATTCAGCGCTCTATTTAATGTCATAATTACATCACAAGGGCTGACTGGAATTCGCATGCAAAATGACAGGACAGGTGCAAGGGCATTTATATATATATACAGACACGCACACACACACACACACACACACCAAGAAAGTTTAAACAGAATATGTTACTTTCAGACCTCTAGCTCCGTACTACCACCAACTAACTGGGGTTTGTCTCTAGTATTTAGTTAATAACGTGAGACACTTTTATGTTACTTTGTACTTACTTGAGCTGCATGAGTTGTTTCGACTGTGAAAAGCTGGCCATTATGCGACGCTATCACAACTAGATAAAATTAAATAGCTGTGTAGGTTTAGAGGTATTTTATTTTATTTTTATTTTTATTTTATTTTATTAGGTTAGGTTAGGTGTAGGGTCAACAGTGTAATGCAGATGTCATTACATTCAGTTACTTTAAATGTAAGCACAACATAACACATATGGACACAATAAGTATTTTTGAATGTATGTACATAATAGTTAAAGACATACATATAAAATTGGTCCTTCAATCCGAAATACATAAATGCATAGATATATTTCCCATTTTTTTGCAGTGTTGTTATAAGAGTAAGTTTTATAAGGAGTTGGTCTCGAATAAAGCATAATTCACCTTGAATGGACCCTGCAAGTTCATGCATTATGAATGAGTTTCTACCGTTTTATATTATTTTTACATTCGTTTTCTGTGTAGGCTCTACTCATTCTCGAACATTGACATTTTTGAGTAACTTAAGTAAACAAACGAAACATAAAGTTTAAGTTTTGAATTGTCAAGCTCATGTTTAAGTTCGCAAGAGAATCTAGAGTAAGCGTCACTTTGCATGTTTTAATTTGGAGTAGTCTATTAGTTCACATGTAGTAGCTACTTATATGGCATCAAACATTATCCAAACATTTCTATTATGCAGTTTAAAGTTTGTCAAACAGTCATAGTTTCGGTGAACATCCCAGTGTACCAAATATGTGACTTTTCTTAATTAATTAATTAATTAATTAATTAAGTTATTTATTTTCAGCAACACTTTCCATTAAAGTGTCTATTACACACATACTAGATGTAGCCTAAATATATATCGTTGCAGTAGTATAACATAAACATAAGCAGTTATACAATTATTACATGTAGTTAATATGTAATATGTAGTGTTTACTCATGTAACTACAATGTAACAACGATCTTTTCTGAAAACCCCTTTGCACTCTCTGGTTTGGTCAACTTTACAGGGAAACCATTCATATTCTACTAATTTAAGTTATTCCAGTGTCAGCTCTTGCTGGAAATCTGTTTCATCTTTATTTTAGGTTAAATAAACTTGTACTTAGTCATGCATGGGCTTAGTAATTAAATAATCATAATTTGAGCTTGGTATTTTACATAAATAGTGCATCATTATGCTCCGATTTGTAACGGAGAAGAGAAAACTTTCTGGCATTGATTAAATAAAAAGAAATCAGGAGAAATTGCTAATAAATTGACTAGCCTGATTGAATAAGCTCTTAAATAGCCAGATTACCACCATCTTCCTTTCGCCTGCGCTGAATTATTGTACTTTCATGGCTGAAGGATTTTATTATCTTGTGAGAATCAGCCCCTATAGTTAGCAGAGTGAACACTGATCTCTAACAACCTTCATAATGTAGCAGAATGTACCGCACTACTTCGCACCTGCACTCTGAATGGGAACCTTCTTTCAATGTAAGATACGCTTGTTGGCCTTGAATCTCAAAGCAGCTGCATGAATGAGTCGAGCGACCCATGCTTATTTCGCTTTCTTTGATCTCAGATCTCTCTCTGTCTCTCTAATTTGATAGAATAGTCTGCAACAAGGACTTTCTATTTGCTATTAAAACATTAGAGCCTATAAGGGGTATAGATGCCATCCAAAGTAGCGTGCTATGTGGGGGATCATCCTGCGCTTCTCTTGTGCGTTTCCATTAAAAACAGATTTCATGCATCAGTCAGTGAAAGCACATGCCATTGCTGTTTTATTTCATGGCAAAGCATTCAAGAGAAGGAGCCAAGAGAACATTCCACTCTTGAACATTTGAAGCCATCGGAAAGGTGATAATTTGCAGACTGCTTGACTGCTGATATGAGGGTAATGTTACGTTTTTCAATCGGGTTGAATGTCCCAGTCAAGTTTAGATGCAAAGCATTTGCAGATGTGCACTCTGAGTCTGAATGACATTCACAGTAGATACATTGCCAAATTATTCGTGGGATCACCTGAGAATATTTTAACTTTGGTTCTTACACATTTAATTTTCACTTAACTATAAAGAAAATAAAAGAACATGAGAATTTCACCTATTGTCCCAAATGTCTACTATTGTAAGAATTCGTACGACTTTTCTAATTTGGCTAAATCGTATGATATTGTAGGACTGCACTCATGTGAATTTCTACGACTTTCACTACAGCCAGTGATGTCGCTGGACATCATTTCCATCTAATACTGGACTACTTGCTTCTGTCACACATAACAGCTTCCTATCATGTTTACACACTCTACTGATCGGTTAGGTTTAGATAAGGGTAAGGGCATACTATTAATAAGCATGTCCTTAACATCCTGCGCGAAACTTGTGCTGACTTCCACATTAGACATATGCATGTGATGAAATCGTACAAAATCACACGAAATAGCCAACTCATAAAATATGTACGAATTTTCATGAGAGTGTGTAGACTACTGAGTTTTCATGTGATTTTCTGGTAAAATGGTTTTAGCTGAAAATATCGCCTTTGTCTAGGCTATGCAAATATGCAAGCCTATATTGGTGTTCCAAAGGGAAATACCTCTATATCCTAAAAATCGTTAACTCAGTTGGATGTCCTTTAAGGACACACACATTTTACGGTTTAATTCAATGTACAGCATTCACAGGGGTCTAGCACCATGCAGACCGACACGAAATGCAAACAAAAGTAACTAAATTAACTGAATTTCCATATTGCCAATCCTCCATCTATGGATGGTTCCACTTCCATATATTCTTCTACTACAAGGATACAAGAGACATCAATCAATGTAACTGTTCCAGCATTAAGTGTACGACACAATTGGCTAATGATGATAATGAAAAGTAAAAATAATGAAATCGTTTTATGGGAGTATCAGATTTATTTAAGTGGGCCATACATCATCACCATGGGCAAATGATAATGAATTGCTGAATGTGCCCTTCAGCGATTAAGTATTTCGGAAATATAATTTATCATCACGCGGTTCATATTTCGTATTATGAACAACATTCGAGGTGGTTTGTGTGGAGAAGGGGGAGCAGGAGAGGCGAGAACGTCCTTTTAACGAAACTTTGAAAGTTTGGCGTTGCGAGAACAAGTTGTTGTAATTAAATATTTGTAAACTCTGTCAAATGCGGATCTGGAATTAAAAACGTTTTCCTAGCCATTTAACTAAACTAGCATATCTCTGTTCAGAAGACGGCGTGGCGCAGAGTCAAGTAGCTACTAGATTTCGTCTGGTTTAAACTCAAGGGAAGTCAGTAGTGCTAGATCATGATCACAGTTGATAATGCTGTAGTATATCCAACAAAGAGGTGGACTTAAAGGCTGTGGAACCCGCTGCTATAACACACACTGTATATGACAGACTTCCGTTCGTTTAATAAGCTAAAAGATGCTTAACTACTCTTTCTTTTAACTATCATGATCTGTTTAGGTTCTAAGAGACCCCAAGGGAATTTAATAGCCAGGAAAATAAGTTACACTGGTTACTTCATGATTTGTCTTATGAGAACTAGTTATAAACAAGATTTGCTTATACAATATAATTCTATATACAATACAAAACAATGCGATACAATGCAGTACAATATGTTATATTCTATCAAATAAAAAATAACATGCTACAAACGTCCTCTATGAAAATATTAGAGCCCTCAACCATAAATACTACATATTTTCACATCCTTGTATTTTGTGATTGGTGAACACACTGTTAAATACACTACTGTCAGTTGATTTTTTTTTAACTGTATTTTTCAAATTGACCCCAAATAGAAACAACCTTCTAAGAAAGTCACTTTAATGAAAAGTGCATGCTTACTATGTAATAATACAAAGGGACACAGCTTCAATTAATTATAATATGATGATAACTGGGTTTTATTTAGATTTAAATGACTTATTAAGTAGTATTAGTAAGTATTAGTAATAGTAAGCAATAATATTAAAATAATAATAATAATAGTTTTTATTAGTCATTACTGTTAATTATAATTATAGTATTAGCAAGCAATAATATTAATATTAATATAATAATTATACTACTATTACTACTACTACTACTACTACTACTAATAATAATAATAATAATTATTATTATTATTATTATTATTATTATTATTATTATCCGATAATTTTTCTGTAGGCAGCCTCAGCAACAGGTTGTAAATTGGTTTTGGAGTGAGCAACTTTCCACAGGTGTCATGTTTCAGCCGTCTGAGAGTAACAGTGAAGATTGACCTCTGGCCACCTGAACGAGGCATGTTTCAGAACTCTGCTGTGCGAGGAAGCGCCTTCCCATAGAAACACTGTCACCCGCCATGGAACAGATCAATTTACATTTAAGGTAAAGTGGTGCACAGGGCAGTCAACTGACTGGACTGAGTGCCTGCACTACTGTGAACTTACACAGAATAGAGTAGAATAGAATAGAATAGAACAGAATTTTAATGCTATGAGCAGGCAACTCTATTACACGAGTTTTCGAAAACAGAAGCTCAAAGAGATGTCATGCATCATAATAAAGTGAAGTGCAAAATGTTTCAACATGCAAATGTGCGTTGCTAACGTGACGTTTTAAGTCATTGGTTTATGTGCACTATTTCACACGACGGCTCAGAAATGTGCTGTGCATGGTGAATGCACAGTTTGAGAGGGGGAATAATTCGTGTGATCACTCTAGCATCAACACAGACTTTGGGTCATTTCTTCATCTCCCGCAGAAAAGACATTACGCCTCTCATATTTACATACCCTGTAATATTTGTCAAACATTCATAAATTACAAATTAATGAAATCTTCAACGGCCCTCTGAGATCACTCTAATGAACATATGGAGTATTATGTGAAATTTGACACATCTTTGTTAAGTTTAATGTCTTTTGCATCATCACGGTCTATTTAACTGCATTATATCTGAGTGCTGTCAGTGACTGTATGACCTGCTGTAGGTGTGACACAACCAGGAAACAAATGACCCAGAGAAGAACAAAGAGGGGCAACGTGAAATTAAAAGATGCACTGTTACATGAATACATATATATATATATATATATATATATATATATATATATATATATATATATATATATATATATATATATATATATATAAGAAAAGTTTACTTTTCATAAATATGTAATTTTATTAATAATTTATGTCTTTTGCGCTTTTTTATTATGTCGGCAATAAGATTATATTATATTATTATTCTTCGCGATCATTTTGCTAAATGCAGTATTTACTTTATTCTCTTATTATTATTGTAATGAAATATAATATAGTTATTGCTGCTGTTGATGTTTATTTATTTATTATTTGCTTTTTGATTACTAATAATTAGTGTGTTTTATTTATTTATTTAGTATGCGTAATTTGAGTGTGTAGTTGTTTGGTAGGTGAGGCTCAGAGTGAAATGTCAGCAGCCACCTGCGTGTTGTTAAAGCACAACGCTTGAAGGGGGTGTGGGTCAATATTAATCACGGCAAGTAAAGAGTCATTCAACTGCAGTTCATTTCCGCTTCGGCATTCTCTCTCTCTCTCTCTCTCTCTCTCTCTCTCTCTCTCTCTCTCTCTCTCTCTCTCTCTCTCTCTCTTTCTTTCTTTCTTACAGACGCGTGGCTGGGCTTCCAACATCGACTTTTCCAATTAGACACACACAAGATATTTCGATATATGCACTTTCTGTTCTTGAAAAATTACACATTTCGAAGAACTCAGTCTTGGGGGAAAACTTAAAGGTGTAGATGAAAGAAAGAATCCCTGATGAGTGTCAGTAGCAACCTTTTCATAAAAAAAGAAAAAAATCAATAAAAAAAAAAAAATCAATATAACCTTTTTATTTATTTTTAAAAAAAAAAAATGTTTAGCATTATAATTATTTGAAAGCACCAAGAAAAAGAATTTGAAGCGGTTTGCAAAATGCAAACAAATAAATAAATATGTGTAAATAATAATAATAATAATAATAATAATAATAATAAAATAAAATATTTAAATAAAGCAACATTTTGCATGGAAAAATAGCAAAATAACAGGGACATTATTATTATTATTATTGGAAATGATATTTTTTTATATTTATATTTGAGTACCTCAAAAGTGACAATGGACATAACTTTTGAAGTATTTCTATTTATATAATTACATTTATTTTAATTAGGTCTAGTTTTAATTGTCGTCGACATTTCAAAAACTTTTCCGCTATCGTATCTTAACATCTTGATCCTGACACAAAAGCCGATGATCTTTTTTTTTTTCATTTTTTATTTTCAAGTCCAACATCATCAAAAACCGGGCAGAATAATGTCTACTTGGTGCTTTTTCCCGTTGTGCACAAGTTAATTCATCAAAAGAAAAGTTTCTTTAAGATTTCTTTTTTTCATTTCTCCCATATAATGAAAGATTTAAATAATAAGTCGACCACTGTGACATTCTTTGGACTTGGGCTATTTTTCATAATACTCTTTTGTGTGGCTGAGGAAACTCCACGGACGAGGACTGTCTGAAGGAATAGTCTGAGATTTGTCCCCACTATTTGCACAGATTCAGTGTTAACAGCTTGTTAAAATATGTAGATAGATTCAGACTGTGGCTGTACCAAAGAAAGTGCTTCTATTTGACATAAAATGATCTCTTTGACAAGGTAAGAACTATTTTATTTTAAAGCTAGAGCGAGAAAAAAAATGGCAAAACTAATCACAAAGAGTATTGACCACTTAACATGTGTGTATTTGCGTGCAGGAAACCAGATAATAATATACAGACGTTCTTATGATGGACCCAAGACGATTTTCTTTTGAACATAATTAACGATATGCTTAAAATCAATTGTTTCCTGAGCCCAGTAAGGGTCCATGGCTGCAAGCAGAGAGAGGCCTATTTTTGAACGTGTGAAAGCAGGAAGTAGCTCTACCTGTCATTCATTAAGACGAAATAAACTCAATAGAGAGAGGAGAAGCTAGATTGGACCTCCTCGTTATACCTGCCGTGCAATTAGTGCTACTTGTTTCTTTAATCCGTCTGTCTCCTCACAGTTATAATTGAACTTGAGGAGCAAAAACAGATGCTGCCAGTGGCACATTTGATTCATATTTGACGGTATTATTCCAGTTTATAATTTCATTAATAATAGTTAGAAGAGACTCAGTGCCTTGAAGCGGTCCCGATTTTATGGCCTGCAAATGTAATTTATCTTTCTTCCACGGGATGCAAAATACTGTTACTTGGTTTAGCTGCCTTCCGTTGCATCTCAAATGTATCTATGACAGACAGACAGACAGACAGACAGATAGACAGACAGACAGACAGACAGACAGACAGACAGACAGACAGATAGATAGATAGATAGATAGATAGATAGATAGATAGATAGATAGATAGATAGATAGATTGATTGATTGATATATTTATTATTATTATTATTATTATTATTATTATTTTTTTTTTTTTTTTTGTCTTTTTTACAGCCGGGATCAAAACTTATATTCTGAGAGATAATAAAGTGCTTCCCCGTCGACTTGTAGGTGAATCGGCGCACACTTGAACTGGAAAAGGACTTGACCTTTGCCTCTGTGTTATCCTCCAGTGTTTGTCTGAATGACAATCGCCCTTTATAAAGGACGTGCGCAGGCCTGACACCTCCTTTTCATCAGATGGATGTTCGCACTGAGAATGAATTCCGTGGATCTGAATGGGTTCTGGATGTTTGTAAACGTTTTTGTGTCTAGTCTCTGTTTTCAGTCAATATTAAGACAGTGCGCTCCTCAACGATGATTTTTTTTATTTTTTTTATTTATTTATTTATTTATTTTTGAAGAGGCAGCAGCGATTTATAGAGTATACGTATAGAATGAATTAAAAAAAAATTTAAAAAGAAATAAAATGTCAGCGCCACTGTTATAACGCATCTAATCAGAAATTAGAGTGGGGTGGTGATTATAACAAAATCATAAATTGCAGTGGATTTACGTTAAGAAATAATAATAATAATAATAATAATAATAATAATAATAATAATAATAATAATAATAATAATAATAAACGCTTTGGTTAACCATTTAAAGTTGCAAATTAACAACATTGGGGGGAGGAAAATTGTAGTCTTAGTTGTCCCTTTAAATGGGGTTGGACGGGATATCACGTGCTTTCAATGAACATAAATAGATTATGAGTTATGATAAAACAGGCTAATGATATTTTAATCCTTTAATGAAATAACAATCTACTCAATCGGTTATTGAGCATTTATAACCGCACTCGACTAACTTTAGAAAACCTGTATTTCCCTCGAACAATAGGACAGACGTAATGTTTTTTTTTTTTTTTTTTTTTTTTTTGTAGACTGAAAGTTCGATAGTTTGATGATTGACAGATTTTTTTTATATATATATATATATATATATATATATATATATATATATATATATATATATTTCTATTTGTGCTCCTTTTGGAAATTATTCAAGTAAGTTCGACATGTAATGTAAATAATAATAATAATGTTTTAATTTGCTAGATGTTTTTTTTTTTTAAGTGAGCAGGGCTGAGAGAGAGAGAGAGAGAGAGCGAGAGAGAGAGAGAGAGAGAGAGAGAGAGAATGGAGGAGGAGAGTGACTTGATGATTGCTCCTGTATTTCGAACAGAGTGCCATGAAAGTTGACACTATAGACATAATTGAATTAATGTATGGTCCATAGTAAACATGTTGGCCAACAGAGACCAGATGAATCTCTGGATCCTGGTATCAAATTAGCCATCATAAAAGTCAAATTTGACTTTTTACAACATGTCTTTCTTATTTTTTACCAGCGCATGCGTCTTTATCGTTTGCTTAATCTTAGATGTGCAAAATTTCGAACTGCACTGAAACATTCTGAAACTGTATGACATCAATCATCTGGTTTTCTTCGTTGTCCAGTAATATTAAGAACATCTAATAGCCGGAACACAAAAGCCCCTTCTCTCCGCAACTTTGTTCTTTTCACTCGGTCGATCAAAGAAGTCTAAAATTGGTGTCCAGGAGAGGAACATTGTTGGGGTGACAGGATGACAATGGGGAATGAAAGCGTGCTGGAGCAGATGTGTCAATGCTGGAAAGAAAGAGGACGGGAAAGGACTCTTTTTAATTCATAAAGCATATGAATTTGCCATGGGTTACAGAGAGAAATTAAGCGTTCCGTGTATAGCTACAAAAATGTCACAATATGATTCCAAATCACATCGTTGATGTGATAAGTGAAACATTTAACTCTCTAATGAAAATAAAAGATTTTTATGACATGCCTGTGTCGAAGAAAGAAAGAAAGAAAGAAAGAAAGAAAGAAAGAAAGAAAGAGGCCTAGCTCCTTCAAGTGTATATTCTCTGCAGTGTACAGAACCTGCTGCTGCAACAAAGAGTTGAAACGTTGAAAAGCAGCTGAAGTAACTAGAACGTGGACATCAACAGAATCAACCATATTTGTATTCATTTGAGAAACGAGGGGTTTGAACAACAAGACAAAACCAGACAAAGACAAGAAAGCGACCATGAATACCGCTATTGTCCGTGGCTTTGAGATTCTGATTCACCATATCATAACCCCCGCGAGGAAGAAAACATCAATATTCCCAGGGAAAGGAAATGTTTCTATGGAAAACCAAAGCATTTTAGCGCATAACAGATCTGGTGTAGAAACAGGAGGGGGAAAAAATTGAAAGAGATCAAAGGCTGAGCTCTTGGGAGCGTGGATGCGTCTGTGAATCAAAGATAGACGATGTTGACTTTTAAGTACTTGGCAAGAATTGGAAAGGCGCCTGAGCCCCGTTTCCAGGACATTCTGCATGGAAGAGCCAAAGCAGTCTACACCCTCAATGGAGAGAGATACTGAATGCAACTGTATCCAACCCGCATGCGCTTTAACAGTCTAGGGCAAAACTTTATAATAACGTAATTCTTTAGCAAACATAAAATGCTTAAAAGATCAGTAGATTTCAGAAACTTTTCAGTCAAGAGTTTCAAAACTTTTGACCGGTAGTGTGTATATATATATATATATATATATATATATATATATATATATATATATATATATATATATATATATATATGTATATATATATATGCTGACTAGGTATAGGAGTGTATAGGAAGTGTAGTATAAAATATATTCCCCCCTACCATTAGCTATTTATACAGGCTATAGTAAATTGCCATTATAATGCAAAATCTAAAAACATTATTTAGAGAAAACATTAAACAAACTTCTAATTCTATTGCTCTGGTTTTCTCAAAAGTCAACTGTAATTCTGCTTTAAAGCGTTTCGTCTTGCTTGTGCAGGTTTGAAAAATGTGTCTTTAATTCGGTGCAAAGTAAACAAGACTGAACCTTTTTTGTCGGGCTAAAAGAGCGGCCCGGCCCACCATTGTACCGAGATAGACTGACCGCAACCAGCTCAGTGCACAAGAACAGAGCGGGATGTTCAGCCTTCACCTCCTCCAATGCAGAGATGGAGTTCACAATGTCTTAGTAAAACAGCCCTCAAGTGATGGAGAGTTTCCAGCAGGATGTTCAGGTCGTTTAATCTCTGCTTCAAGTCAGTATGATGTCCACGAATAGTCAATGAGTTATTGGTCAAATGTGTCACATTATCAGACTGAGCCTTCAAACTCTGACCTCAAAAAAGTTGACTCCTCCTCCTCTCAAAGTTATGAGACTGGGAAACGTTTTTTAAAATAGGCCCAATCTTAACTAACCTCTGTACAAAACTTTCGCCAATATGTCAGAAGTCTTCACAACATCGAAATAGTGTGGAAATACTGGCAAACATGGAAATTGTAGCTTAGCCTAGACTATATAATATCGTGGAGGCGCCCAGAGTACTATTTAAATATTACTGAGTTTAATCAAAGAAATACCTAATCATGGTTTTTGAAAGACAATGTTTCAAATGTATTAATTCTCAACTTCATAGGGATTAATGAAAGCTGTTGCAGTCACATATGACATCTTGCCTTTATGTTTATTAAAGTAGGTCAACATAAAGCTAAATTGTCATCCAAATTTTCATCTATAGTTCAGACTATCACATCTCATGCATAGTCCGCGGACAGTCGGGAGTAACCTGTTCTTTTAAATGCGATTTTTCAAACACTTTTTAATTTTCTGAAATAAAGGACAATGGCTTTTCAGTTATTAACAAACTTAAATGTAATGTATCAAATGTCCCTTTGTCTCTAATAAGGTGTGACAGATGCCAGAAAGAAATGTTTAAGTTGCACTTGAGATGTGTCGTTAATTTACGGACGTTTTCTGCTACGTAACACTGTCAAAAAATGTCTGTAATTTTAACAGCAAGGGAATGTAAAAATGCTATGGTAAAAAATAAGAAAGAAAGAAAAACCGTTAACTCTTCAACGCATGATAAGTTACCTTAACATATTGGTAAAAAAATAAAAAAATAAAAAAAATAAAAAAAATTCATATATTTCACAAGACAGTACACGGTAAAATAGTATAAAAAGTATGATTTTAACGTTTAATTAGCGGTAAAAAAAAAAAATAAATAAATAAATAATAAAAAAAAAAAAAAAAAAAAAATATATATATATATATATATATATATATATATATATATATATATATATATATATATATATATATATATAATGTTTAACAGGAGGTACATTTACAGTAAACTTTTGTTAGAATTATGGTGAAAAACAATAATCAGGCATTCCCAGAATCCCTGTGTGACCTGTCACATTGCATTATATATTTTGGGGGGGATGTTTCTTCTTATTTTTAACATCAGTTATGTACATTGGTTAGTTTTGTGTTATCTTTTTCTGAGTGTCTAAGTGCAAATAGCCCATCTTGTTGGCAGAGGCTAGTGGTGGTTTACACTAACTCCGCCCACCACTGCTCAGACCAAACTCTAAACTGTCATGACAGATTTATGTGGGGTCAACTGCTGATCAAATGAAGACTGCATATTTGAAATTTTCGTGATGGGCCACATACATTATACTGATTAATGGGTTAAACATTTAGTGGATTAAGAGATTGGATAACTAATGGCACTTTTCCACTGCACATTACGGTTCGACTCGACTCGACTCTGCTCGCTTTACTTTTCTGAGCTTGCTTTTCAACTGCAGTTTAGTGCCGCCTGGTGGGATGGGATTATAGGCTGATCGTCATAGTTGCGCCGCCTCTACTGCTGTGACATCATCTTAAACGCGACACAAACATTACTGACCATAAACAATAACAGGACCGCTAGCTGTTAGCTACTAGCTCATTGTGCTGCATAAAGCAGTTGTTGCATGGTGATTTTACACAAGTGTAACAGTTAAATTGGCCTGGTTGTTTTAGAAGCAAGCTTTCCAGTTGCTGGTCAACTAAATAAAGTGAAGCTTTCAAGCAGAATATAGAGTTAACGTAACAAAATGTACCATCCTCCATCATGGACTCCAACAACACCGAGTCCAGGGCACTCTCCCTCCCATTGCTCGCCGGTCTGTTGCCATAGATAGCATCCATTTGGTCGAACCACTTCCACTTTCTTCTGTTTGAACCACTCCGGCTGTTGTGGTCCTTGATGGTTCTGTAGTCACTTTTAAGTTTTTTTTTTTAACTTTTCCCTACACTGTTGGTAGGTCCGGTGGTAGCCGTGTGCAGCCAACAGCTGAGACACTTCCTGAAAGACTTTTTCATTTCACGTCGTTTCGTTCATCGCTAACGAGAGGAACGTCTGCCCCTCGTTTATTGACCACGGTGTGGTTTTGCGCACAGCCATTTCTTTTTACAAATCGAAAGTCGCGTGAACAAATGATATTGCTATAGCTGTTGCTAACTTTAAAACTAGCGGTTTGATGTCCCGTGTCGCAAATCCAGTGATGATGGTAGTGACGATTCTCTCTGACCAATCAGTGATCTGCAGGGTTTTGACGTCACATTTAGTATCTGCTCGGCTCGCTTGGAACCTCGACAGAGGTGGTACTAAAAAAAGTATCAGGTACCAGGTACTATCTACAGTGGAAAACCCCCCAAAAAGCAAGCAGAGTCGAGTCGAGCTGTACCGTGCAGTGGAAAAGCCCCATAAGTGACTATTTGCACTCCAATATTCTGGTGGAAACAAACTGCACCCCCCTATCCAGTAGCTCTGGGTGTAATGACGGTATGTGTATGTGTTGTCACGCTGGAGATCCCGGTTCGAATTTCACCCATTGACACACTATTTCCCATGTATCTACTCTTAATATTTCCTATAAAACTACTTATAGTAATACATAAGAGATTCATCGCAGTGATTTGGTCACAGTGAAGGTCGGGGTGTTGAGAGAAATATTTGATCCGATCAAATTATCCATGGTATGTAGTAATATTGTAGTAACCATGTGTTTTGGGGGAAACTATACAGTTCTGATATACTAACCATGGTGTTACTACAGTAACATGTTGTTAATAGTATTTAATAGTAACCATTTTAATTTTGTGGTTACTATGATTTTACTAGAAAAATACCATGGTGATACTATGGCTACTGTAGTAAAACCATAGTTAATTATTGTAAGGTAGGGTTAGGTGTAGAGGTTGGTGTAGGGTGTCTGAATAAACACAATAAAAATGCTGCAGTGATGCCACTATACTGTATGTTAGTATTTAAACAGGGGTGTAAGAGTATCTGCCAATATTTGCACTTACTGTAAAGCATATATCGCTATTTGCACTTAGAGCAAATAGCCTCTTCCTATATTTTATGTAGTTTAGTTAATGTTTATTGCATTATTGTCATGTGTTACCCTGACGGTGTTTTGTGTTTGTGTGAGTGACTGTGCATTGTCTCTACATGTGTATAAATTATTGCTTCTGGAAGGCCCCCTCTTAATGAACTTTAAGTCATTGTGTGGCCTACTGTGGTGATTAACAATACATTTTAAAGTGAAAAACAGACTTTTATAGTTCTAGAAGGTTAGTGTTAGTTTATATCATGTAATAATATAAACGGTAGTGAACCGTAAAATATACAGGCATTAAAATTGCATCTGGTAAAGCCTGAAATTTGGTCACTGTATTTATTAAGGTAAATTTCTGCCAACCACAGCTGCCGGTAATTTACCTTAAATTTAACAGATTTGTTTTTCTTTTTTTTTTTTTCTTCTTTTTTTTTTTTTTTACTACAGTGTATTACAATGCTTTTTTGAAACACGCTGTACAGATAGCCTACTAACGTTCTACTTTGTGGCTTTTGGAAAACCAGCCAGTTAATTTTAAATGTTTTTTTTATTTTATTTTTCAGCAATAATTATTTTTCATATATGTAATTTCAAAACAAGAAATTTGAAAAGTTAAACTGAAGTGCATCAAAATTGAGCAAAATATTGTACAATTCAGTAATGTCGCATGTGCGACATGTAGGGCTGTACATTGAATGAATAGAATTAAAACTAATACATACATATTTTACAAAACGTAATGCAAAATATACAGGAGTTCAGTTGAGGTGCAAAATTTGTATACTGTTTCTCATTTTTGTCTCCTTTTCCTATTATCTCTGGTGTAAAGACAGCAGATCAAATGTGATCAATAGGACTTCATGTTTGACACACATATCAGTTACAAACGTATAAGTTTGAATATAATATGGACGTTACAATTTACTGGAAACATTGTGGTCATCGCCTGATGATGTACAAGAACATTAAGGAACAGTTAATGTTCTTGCATACACCCACAAACAAACACAAACAAATAAACAAACAAACACAAAGTGTTTTTCCATGCTCAATTTAATTGCCTGACACACTTTTAACAGTTTCACAGGGAGATAAAAGGACAGCGTAATAACCCTCAGTTACAGTCAACGTGAAAAACAGTATATTGGTGTAATATCTAGAATAGGTAGGCATATTCTGGAGCAAAGTTTAAAATGAAAGAATGAAAAAAAAAAAAAACCATCTATAGTGTCCTTTAAAAAAAAGTTTATTTACATAAACACTTAAATTACTTAGAAAGTCTTGTTATAATTGAAATAAAGTTTCAAGTTTTTATGTAATGAAGACTTTGTCAATGTGTCCCCTCCGCAGACCTATACATTTGCCCTTAAAAACTGTCATTTCAAGTTCTCGTCTATAATAAAATAATAATAATAATGTCATCAAAAAAAGCCTGCAGTCAGTCAACCACCCAGCACTTCTATGGCAGCAGTGGGCGTAGGAGCGGGTGGGAGTTTGAGGCATGTGGGCACGATGAATAGCAACAACCGTGCAGTCCCTGAACAGCAGTGACAGGTATACTAAAGCTGTGATGACTTGTTGAACATTGTTGTGCAGGTTTTTAGAATTTACACTGATGGAGGAGACATGCGGTGCCTGGTTCCGTATGGCACTCCTCAGGCATGCCCCGCTCCAGCCAGGCCTGGAATTGTGCCCCATGCAGTGACTGGAGGTCCATGCACGACAGGGGAAGAATACGACCCTGTTGTTTCAGAATGGCCTCTTGATTTATGCTCGTCACAGTTTAAAGGGCTTGTCATGTCAGCAGATGCAAAGGTGTTGACAGTCATACTGGACTGCCTCTCGCCCATACTGTTATAGTACTGTTCTGCTCATTGCAGGGTGTTGCTCAGGCCCAGTCGAACTCCCAGAAGGCTAACATACAAAACACCACATCCTCTAACAGAGAATGCTGAGACTGGGCTTGAACCATTTCACAGACACAGGTTCAAGCCGTGCTTTTGTTATTTAAATGTTCAAAAGCCAGAGACTAGACATGGTGATCATCAATCATTTAAAGTCATTTGTAAAGTAAATCTGTCCAAAATTGAGACTTCAAAATATTGGTTTGCTTTTCTACTAGATCACTATGCAGGCAATGAGTCCATATAAATGCACTGGAACGAAGAAGTGTGCAAAGACAGATTTCTTGCAGAAATATCTTGAACCCAATATCTTTGTTGACTGTGCACTCCAAAGGTCATAGTTCAAGAAAGCTCACAGCATACAGAGCTGCTGTCTCAGCCCAGTCAGCATTTGTCTGAGCCATTCAGTTGCCCTGAGCTGCACATGCTAGCCCCAACACTTGTGGATACATATGAGATTTCAACAAATGGATTAAGAAACTGTAGAAGTGAAATTGGACATGTAAGCAGTGTTGCACAAATCTCAAACGAATATTTATGTGTTTGTAAAAAAGCACACATGGTTGAAATATCTTCAGTGTGCGCCTGCTGACTTACAAGAAATTGTCGTCAAGATGCACAATACATTTTTACAAACAGCTTTTTTTGTGTTTGTTCTACAGTATACAATTGTGTCAGAGCCTTTAGGGGATTCCTTTAAACCCCTGCATGATTTTCTAACAGAAAAATATAAGTTGGATTGTTTATGAAAACTGGGACACATAATGGACAATGTCACATTGTCAGTGCAATAATTAGATTTATAATTTTTTTTTAATCAAGTTTTTTGTTTTTAGTATTCTAGCTTCAATGAAACAGCAGGTAACCCTGAGTTTTTTTTTATTTTTATTTTTTTGCTTTATGGGGGTTCTTTAACTCTTAGGGTGTACTCACACTAGGCAATCTGAACCGTGCCTTGGCCTGCTTGAAGAAGCGGGCTCTCGGAACTCGAAACATGACTTCAATGATGCGACTTGGCAAAGGAATCACTTTGGTCTATGGCACAGGTGCAGTGTTTACTGGAAATTTGGGCAGACGAGAGTATACAGGAACAACTGGTTACAACACACAAGAACTACGAGATATTTGGTCAAATTTGCGACTATCTTCGTGCTCGTGGATACCAAAGAACCACTGAGCAATGACATGACAAGCTGAAAAAAACTGCGGGTTCAGTATTTGAAGGTACGGAACGCACTCCGTAAATCTGGCAGCTCGTCGGACGAAAAGGATAAATTCCAGTGGTACGATGCTGTCAACAATTAGGCATGTGAGAGGGCCGTGTGTCATTGTGCCCCAAACGACTAAAATAAGCCACAAAGTAAGTAACGTTACAATGATGGACTCCATTGTGCTCTGCGAGAGCGCTTTTCATCCTGTTTTCTTCAAAACAAAAAGTCACATCGTAATGATGTAAGCGTGCTCAGGCCCGGAACGTTAAGTGCAATGTGAGTGCAGGCCAGCGGGGGAATGGGGAGGGGGGACAATCATGCTTGGGCATGGTATAAGGCAACTGGGCCTAGTGTGAGTACACCCTTGGGGTCCGGGACCCCCAAGCCCCCGCTCAATTCGAACACTGAATCTATAGCAGCAAATGGCGCAATACTAGTGAATGATACACAGCAAGTGTACTTTCTCAGTACTCATACATCTTTAGTATTTAATTACACAAAAATTGACAAGACAAATTTTTATAATCCCAATATACACAAAAATGACCCTTCCATTTTTGCTATTACTACTGAGAAATCTGCTAAGAAATTATATTTTAAATATATTAAGGGGTGCTCAATCCTGCTCTGGAGAGTCATTAACAAATTATAAATCATGTATATGCAGTTATACCAATAGAATAGAAAGGGCACCTATCATGTAATGCATGCCGATTAGTGAGCATTTGAACTTATATGTTATAAATGCTTAATAAATACACTTATTCATATTTATATTAATCAAAAATGTTAAATGCCTAAATTCATGTCACAATCCAGCAAAAATTAAACTTTAATATAATAAAATTTATAGTAAAATTTAAAGTAATCCTTATTGTTATTTTAATTATAGTCAGATTTAAAGTAGGGATTATCATGTCTGCTTTGTGTTTATATTCATTACTATAATGTCTTTACTCACTTGTGTTGTCACTTTCCTTCTCACACTGATGTCAAAAGAATGGTGTTTCTCCGAGTGCTTTCTCAACTTTCCTAGTCCTAGTTACCTAAAGTTCTCTGCATAAACACTTTTCAGCTCCTCATGCTCATTCACAGCATATATAATATAATAATGCTTGATGACCATTAAACCATACTGAACTTTATGTATATAGCTTTCTAATATTGGCAACTCCTTAATAAATAATTCATATATGTCCATTTTACATTAAGGCATTTTCATAGGTTACTGATGTTGAATAAGTGTTATTTAGCATTTATAACATTTGAGGAAAAATAGCTCACTATTTGGGAGGTATTGCAAGAAAGTCACCCTTTTTATGCATGTTGCTATAACCGCATATTAATAAGATATAAAGCATTATAAATGAATTGTTAATCATTAATGAACCCCTTTATCAACCCCTTTAAGGGAACATTAATATTGAATGATTGTAATTAAAAATTCATGTTAAATAAGCATTATTAAGCATTTATAACATTTAATAAACAATGGAGCACTATTTGGGAGGCATTGCAAGAAAGTTATCCTTTTTATATCTGTTGCTATAACCCCATATCAATGATTTATAAAGCATTTGTAAATGAATTATTAGCAACTAATGAATGCCTTTATAAAACACACACTATATATATATATATATATATATATATATATATATATATATATATATATATATATATATATATATATATAAACACTTTGCATTATTGTTCCCTATATGTTTTATAAAGGCGTTCATTAGTTGCTAATAATTCATTTACATATGATTTATAAATCATATATTATTATTATTATTATTATTATTATTATTATAACCACTAAACATTGATTAGTTGGTGTGTTTGATTAGGTTTGGCTATAACCTCTGCAGGAAAGTAGATCTCCAGGAGGAGGACTGAGTACCCCTGTATAAAAGCTTATCATTGTGTTAAAGTGGCACCAAACCTGAAATATCACAAAATATTTTCATTAATACGCCCTGTTTACATTTAAAGTAAAACAAACCACAATTCTTTCATGCTTTGCAGGTTACACATTAGCCATGCAATATACAAACAGTCTTATTTATTTTACCAAACTTTGCAACATGTGTAACATGTGAGAACATCTACCAGAAGGCTTCATAGCTCAGAGTGCATGTGCATTACAGGACGTGAATGGTATTACATAATTTCCTGCATTTATAGCACATGTCAGGTTGGCATTGTGTCATTATGACACTGTCACTCTGGCTGTAAAAGTATGCACCCTGAGGTGGACAGTATACCAATGTGCTGTGTTTGCCATGATCGGCTAAGGCAGTATAAACGGGCCTTATGTGATTATGAGCCCCAGTATTTATGCAGATTTATATTGCATCATATAAAACAGAAAACCCAGCCTTGCAAATAATGCTTTATTGTTTGATCCAGCGGAGACAGCAAGGAAAATGTAATGGAATCTCAGCCCCTCCTGCTTGTACATCACATTTTACATAAACTGAAGAAAGTAACCACTAAATTTCTTCTCAATCAATTTTGGATTCAGATTCAGTGTTTTGCCAGACTAAACAGCTCTTCCAGCCAAGAAAATCGATTCTTTTGTCCAAAATTAATTTGCACTCTCTCAGTCTGTGTAAGAGGCCCGCACTATTAGGTTTTCATTGATTTTGCTTTCACTTCACAATGCCTCCTGAAGTCAGTAGCGCTGTTTGGAGTATGAAGAGGGAGATTTGTAGTTTGAAGAGGGGATTTGGGGGGATGGGAGTTGGGTTGGTTTGTATGGATGAGTGGTGAACACATGAGGGGGACAGTAAGGGCCAGTCCTTCCTGCCCTCTTTCTTTCCCGCTCAAGGGCCCCCCTCGCTAGTTGGAACAGCATGATGGGTATGCATGGCTGCCATCCGTGGGCCTCTGAATCTCACACATGTAAACCAACAGTCAGTGGACCGAGGCCTGAGAGAGGTTTGCTTTATACATGGTGCACTAAACATGTGTTGCGGCCAAAGTTGCATCAAAGGTCAGGGAGCTATGCTTTGAACACTTCAAAGCCTTCGGATGAGACTGTAGCTTTTGAGTTTTATGGCAGGTGTAAGCAAGGGTTGCTGACCAGCCCAGGGTGGTCTGTACCCTGGTCTGGAGGAATCAGAATGGAGGGGGGTGGTTGGACAGCAGCCTGGCTGACCAGACTTTCCGAACTGTCTTTATGCGACAGGGAACATTTGGAGTGTCAGTGAGGCTGGAAGACATTGTGGACTGGCAGGACAGTGCAGCCGTTCACTTCAACAGTCTC
The DNA here is from genome assembly GCF_019703515.2 of Myxocyprinus asiaticus. Taxonomy (NCBI): domain Eukaryota; kingdom Metazoa; phylum Chordata; class Actinopteri; order Cypriniformes; family Catostomidae; genus Myxocyprinus; species Myxocyprinus asiaticus. The sequence continues at coordinate 5,647,521 of NC_059387.1, forward strand.
TGGTTTCAGAAGATCCCAGCAGGGTATAGCTGAGACCTGTGTCTCTCCTACTCTGAAAGGGATACATTGGGCAGAGGGCAAGCCCTGCTGGTCTTCCCTCTCACTGGCTTCTCGCACTGACTTCAGTACTGTCAGCGCACAGCTAGACTCCAGCAAGTTCACCGAATCCAATGCATCACTGACACTTGCTCTTGTTTCATGCAGTCCAGAAAGAGAGAGAGAGAGAGAGAAAATGTTAAAGGATGAAACGAAATGATGGAGACATACTGTACTAAGCCAGCTTGACCCTATAGTCACATCATATATTCTTTATTGTTTAACATTGTCTCCAACTCTGATTTTCCATGTAATTGGGATCTTTGATTCATTATTGAATGGGAGTGCTGTTTGGGAAAGCTTTTTCAGCTGACTTAAGCTCCTCTGCACATTGTGAAAAGTGTTCATGTAGGGTTGAGCAGGTGTGACTAAGGCCTTTCACAGATGGTGTGCAATTTAGCATAGTGACTGAGAAGTTTAAAATGAAATTTATCGAAAGAAAGAAAGAAATGTGAATGCTTAGCCATTGGAAGAGTACCATTCTTTGAAGATGTGTTGTTGCATTATTGTGGTGTTTTATGTGAAAGAAAGAAAGAAAGAAAGAAAGTTAAAGCAAACATGCATATGCAGGCATACTGTAAATTACTGCACTTTCTCTGGCTAATATTGGCATATATAAATTTTCAGGAGAAACTCGCTTGACTCGACTGCACATCAGAAACTGATTGTGTGGAGCAGTGTATGCTTATTTATTATGTCCCAGCATAAAAAAAAATAAATAATAAAAAACATGATTGTGGATTTAACTGTATGGAGAATGAAAACTTCACCCACAAGTGTTGAACCAGGAGTGCGAGAGATACGGGCAAATCAGTAATGGGGAGTTTATGATTTAAAAATCCTATGATATCTACTAAAAGACAATGAAATATAAGGCTAATGAAATAAAAATAATAATTTAGAATTGTCAACATATGCTTTCCCAGTTTTGTCAGAGAAGCAGAATTTTAGCTGTTCTTTAATATCATTTTATTAAACTGCCATTTTTTAAAAATTATTATATATATATATATATATATATATATATATATATATATATATATATATATATATATATATATATATATATATATTATTTTTTTTTGCAGCCAAAGAGATACTATCTTCCTCAAAGTGTTTTCTTTTTCTATTCATCTGTTGTGACATGAAAAGTATAGTGTCACATAGAGATGATTAAAAGAACATTACCTGAGCCATGTGATTCCCTGAATGAACAGTGCTTTGCTAAATTGGTTGTTTTCTGTTGTTGATTAATTGAACTTTCAGAGTCACATTTCAGCATGCTTTGTTTTTTTTGTCCCCAGTCATCTCTTTTTACTAAGGAGAAATTCTGAATCTTTCTCTTGGAGTCCAATTAAGGATTTGCATTGTGACTATATTTTTCACTTTAATTACTGAATATAAAGTGGAGCTTTGACTTATTTCCTTATTTATCAAGCAATTGGAGGGGAAAAGTGGATTCATCAAGTAAATAGATGGCTGCACCTATAATTGCTTGTGTCCACACAAAGGAAATATGAACATCTAAATGTCTTTATGGACAGAATAATAAACATTAAAGTAATTAAATCTTCAATAATTGACTCAGATGTCAAATATTGGGAGAAGCAAAGTGCGTTCATTTTCAAGTAGACGTTTGATACCGAGCGACATCAACATTTGGAGGGAATAAAGGAGCTATAACAAAGAGCAATCATAATAAGCTCCCACACACTTAATCTGAAAAGGACAATTGTTATCCAGATTGTCATGCAAACTAGCTGGCTGGAGCAATCGCAAGTCAGAATTCGGTATCACAGCAGCATCATTAGATTCTTGCAGCCAGTAAATCTTCCCCTCCAAACCCTTAGCATTACACTGCGGAGTTATAAAAATCTGCAAGGTCTCATGGGAATTCCCAGCAAATGCGCAGTCGATGTTATTAATTCCATTATACCCCACGTTGGGAAAACAGTAGGACTCGCTTTATTGTCATGGTGGCGATGTAAAATGGCTCTTTGTTGGGCTTGCCAGAGAAAGTGTTGAAAATGTGGTTTACAATGATTCCTTGTGATAAATGCAGTGCGTGGTTTAGTAGGATCTAAACTGGACCTGGCTGCAAAGGTTCCTTTCCAGACAGAGAAATGGTTGTAATGCTGTTAAATCTTAATGACCTGAAATTGTTACAAGTTCCTCTGAGCCTCTCATTATTCTTTCTTTCCCCCTCTTTTACCTTTCTCAGAGTCACTGAGCACCAAGCACCATGAACAGGGTTTTCTATGGGTCCATGGCATAAGGTAAATACTTTGAAAACAGCTATAAGACACACTAGCCAAGCTCATGTTGATGGGATGGGGAGCTTGTTTCGCTGATGACAGCAGATGAGGATGGCCTGCAGAATTTTGTAGCTCGGCTTCCTGCTGTACGCCTGATTTTCCTTGCCACTTCCACACCATCTCCTTTGTGTGACCCTGCAAATATCCTCTGGGCCTACTCATTACTCTATGCAGCCAGCACAGATCAGCACTCTGCTTAATTTGGCACCCCTGGATCTGCTCTCTTCAAAACGGGACTGAGGATGAATAAGGGAAGGCAAACTCCCTGGTGCTTATAATCACACAGTCTCCGATGCATGCCATTGTACACATTCAGATTTTTAAGTGCATTGTTCTCGCTTTTCTGCATCCGGCTTGGCCATTTTTTAGGATTAGGAAATGGTGAGTTGGTGTTGACGAGCTGTTGGACGTGATCATGTCACACCCTGAATTGCAAGCATTGGAGCAGATTGCTGCAAATATGGTGTTATTATATTTTGAGGCCAGTTTGGCTTAGCCTTTGCTGGTTCAGTTTACCAAAACCAACATAAGCTTGGTTTCTATCCAAATGTTTTGCATTAATTTGACTACAGAAAACACTAATCATTGCATGTTTCCATCCACTAAGTCATGTGCATTATCTTGAAGCAGCCCGCCGAGCAACTGAATGACCTCCTTGCTTTGGGGAGAGTTGAATTTGTGGTACTGGAGCAATTACACATTTTATTAAATGCTGTCAGGAGACGCTGCAGAATGAGTGTAATATCTCATATAATGAGGGTTAAAATGGCTGCTATGCCCATACCCTGGCAGCCTCCATATACCTGAGATCACACACGCTCAAAACTACGTTGGTGGATTGTAAGGACCCTCTTTAACGACCAGCTGTGAGTTAAACACTTACGAATATCAAGGGCCATTTTCGAAGAAATGTGTGCCAAGTTCAGACCTTTCGTGAACAAAACAAGTGATTGTGAATAAACTGTTTCCATCACCTTAATGCGCATTTTGACTTGCGAAACTCTAGAAAATCCTTTTCTGCCTAGCGCATAAACTTTTAAGCAATTTTTGAGAGTTTATGCGCATTAATTGTTTCCATTCAGGTTTTCTTAAGCACAGATTTAAAATTAGCATACAATGGAAACCCAGCAACAGTTGCATGACAACTCGTGATAATGCATACAAGTTGAAAAAATCGTAAGATATTGTAAGACTTGGCTAGTAGTAAAAGGTACCCTAACCTAACCCTAACCCTAAACCCAACCAATCATTTATGCTTCCCCTGTCTCCTACCAAACCCCAGTATTTACTTTCTTCCATGGTACACTAAAGTTGTATTCCTATTAAAATCATGGTAAGGTTCAGGATTTGGATAAGGGCTTAGACTTCATGGTTAGGTTTATGTTTGGGTTAGGGGTTAAACTTAGGAAGCAACTTGCGCGATTTTGCTGTCTCGTACTATTATGATTTGCCATGATGGATACTTGGACTATTCACACCGGCAAAATGATAATTATATCTAAAATATGAGATATACGTTTAAAATCAGTGACTGTCACTCATTCCATTGTATGACATGATTACCAGCTTAATCAACATAGCTCTAAATATGTTTCGGTCTGATAGTACGCTTTTACAGTCTGTCCATTCTGTGCCACAGAACTTCATAGTTCTAAGTGATAGTAGTGACAGGAATGGTGCACTGGCCTCTCTGCTGGTGGCTGGCATGATTAGTTTGGGTGTGACATGTGCCTCCATCTGAAAGAGCACAGCAGTGGCATCTCTAGACAAGAGGTGTCCATTCACGCCATTGAAAATGGAGAACCCTGCAGAGTCAATGCTCTCTTCCTGGCATCAGCTGTGGCACCAATCACTGCTTATGGTGTTACAAGCTACTTTGGAGAACAAAGGCTTGTGGGTTGCACAGTTTGAATGAGAGTCAGTATGGGTTTGTGGAAAAAAAAGTAAATAGTATATATTCAATTTTATACATGAATATCAATTTGGAGCTTTGTGAAATCAAAGACAAATTCTCACCATGGAATAATTGGTTATGTGTCTTGTCTGCACTGGTTTAGCTTGTGAACCTCATCTGAATCCCTTTCAACATTAAATGGGAATGGAACTATAAAAGTAAGGAATAGTGGTCTTCAATGAAAAAATTAAATCACAGAACATTTATTTTCTGTTCCATAGGCCACATTGCTCTTTAATCTGATTGGTTATACTCGCTGATTTTAGGTTTACATCAAGGAATGGAACCCACATGAATAAAAATGAGATAATCAGTCACAAAACAAAAGAACATATCTTGAATAAATGCCAAAATTATATTTAAGACACATTTGTGTCTGTAAATTCGTAATTGGTCATTTTTACTATTTGAAACTGCAACATAATCACAAGGGAAGTTGGCATATTGTTTCCGAATGTTCTAGTTCCCTGACATCAGCCCCATTCTGCTGAGTTACTGGCAAGCACCATCTCACATCAGGCATTTTTGCATCAGTTCAAGTGTGTTCACCTTCTCCTGTGATGCACTGCATGGAAGACCCGAGTTCTCGTCCCACGTTGAAACAAGGAAGTAATTGCGTTTGCATAATCAGTGACGAGTGTGATTTGGAGGTTCCTGTTTACCTCTAAGATTACATTTCTACTCCTCTGATGGATAGGTTTAGGGTTAGGATTTGGGTTTGAGGTTAGAGATAATAAAATATGCATTCCTCTTCATTGTATTACATAATTTACAGCTAAAAACAACTCGCTTTACAACTCGCTTTTGGAACCTCTCTGTGGGCATTTCACCTGGGGCTCACACATGCCCTTACTTTCAGAAACACTTCCTGCTTTGGCCAAAGAGGGCAGTGCTTCGAATTTTGCTAAGCACACAGCGACTTTAGCTCAAGAAAAGTCAACCTACTGTTCTCGAATTCACTGTGAGACCAGGCCACGAGTTAAAAAAAAAAAAAAAAAAAACGAAAGTGTTTTGTGACAGATTTACATTCTACCACAAAAAGAGAGACACATGCATTAAAAACAAGTTGATGTGATCCAAAGTGTCAGATATAATTTTGGGCTTTCTGGCATAGCGTACTTTCTGCATTGTATGGTCTATTTTTGCTGGAGGTGGGCCAGATCTGTCTGTTCACTGGAAAAGTTGCAGGGATTGGGATTCTCTCCAGACTCCCTGGAGGAAGTAATCTACATTGCAGAGTCCTGGGAGCACATGAGCTTTAGAGGACATGGATGTGGGTGTACATTCCTCTTTGACTGAGCTTACTCAAATGTCATTGCACAGCCAACAAGTTTACACAAACTGAATATGAAATGCTGATGTTTTAATTAATAGGAAAGGGGATTGTGCTGACAATAAGTCATTGTTTCAATGTCAAATTTATAAAGTCTTGCATTAAAATGTGTTGACAGCATTAGCTACACTATGAAGAAAGTAGTAATTTTGAAAGTAAATGGCATAGGTTTGATCAACTGCATAAAAATAGGTGTTAGGAAGAATGACCTCCTGGTAAGATACCTACCCATTCCTCCCTTCAATGCCATTCCAAGTTAGTTGTCAAGTACATGTTGACCACTATCTGCTTGAAAGGATGCCATTGTACATGGTGTGAATCACTGTGATATTGGTCGTAGGAGAGGCTACATTAAGTTGTTGTCCACTTGAGCATAATAAACCTTACATTGCATCTGCAGGCTTGGGTTAGAGCAGCATATTGCTCATTTATGACTCATATAAACCATTTAACAGATAGCTGGACTGTTAAATATCACCAAGATGTTCATTACACAGACAAGGTAAAACGTCATCAACTTTCCTTCAAGTCATTTATGTCAGATCGGATGGCGGAGTGTAACTTTTTCAACTGACCATTTTTCTTGCTCGACGCTCAGAGACATGGGGGGTTGGTGGTTTAATCGTCAGAGTGAAATCATAGGTCTACAGATGTTTTCAAGATGTTTTTCTGTCAGTAGCAGATTATCCCCTGTAGCAAAATCTCATTAAACTGCAATTTACGGAGCTGTGCTGATGTTGCCATCAACCAAAATTAAACGCATTAATTTTTCAAAAAAAGTTTGCAGAAGTCCTCGCAATAAATGATATAACACTTCAGATGACTGATTTGCCCAGGCATTATTTGTCAAAAAAATTAAACGACGTTAACAGAGTGAGGGAATTGGGTGTGAGCGGCTTGGGAAATTTGCAAATCCGTCCATTTAGCTGGAGAAGTGCTGCACAGAAATGTGTGTATTAAGGCTCCCATGCTGGGCCAGATGAGGGAGGAGAGGAATATGACACCCTGGCCAGGGTTATGACACAGAGGCATGCAGAAAGGAGTCCCCATGCATTACTTCACCCGCCATAACCAGGGGAGAGCAGCACTTTCCAGACTGCCACTAAAACTAATGTAGCACACGACTGTATGTCATAATGTAGGCTACATTTCCAACCAATGTTAATGCTGAAACTTTTAAAATGCATCCTGTTTAAGCTTTATTTTTGACCAGTGAAACTCTCATTTACCTATACCTGTGAATTGAAAGTGAATGAGAGTGGGAGTTACTGTTTTTACAGAAAAAAATCAGCTGATAAAATGTTTACCAAGCCTTAAACATTTACTGAAACCAAATGCTAGTCTAGTCCTATAAATTAATCAATATGTCTACATGTTTAAAGACAACTGATATAGCTGGTATAAAGGTAATCTGCATAGCAAAGGCCTATTCAAACATGACCAGACTTAAATTAAAAAAAAAAAAAAAAAAAAAAAAACTGGTTTTCTTAATTTACAACAAGATAACTGTGGAGCCCTTAAATATTGGTTGATAGACAGACAGACAGACAGACAGATAGATAGATAGATAAAAATATCTTTTTTTTTTTCATATGAAAGCTAAATTTCGCGAACATTCATTTTCAGCCAATCTAATCGTTCACGCTTAGAAATGTTAACAAAACTTAGAAAGGCGAAACATTTAGTCTTCGGGGGAAATATCGTTTTATTTTGAAAAGGAGGGACATATATTAAATATAGCTAATTACATTATTTATTTCTTTTTATTATTTGAAAATGCGTAGATGCTTATTAATCAAAATAAAGACAAAAATATTGTATAAGCTGCTTGCTATTATTAATCCCCAGTGTCCAAGACTTTTTTTCTATCCTGTATTTTATTATGCCAGGAACTGTTTTTTAGCCTGTATATAATTAGCTCATTCAACGGATAGTGGTACATTCACATATTCGCATAATATATTTGTAATAAATTATTATTATTATTATTATTATTATTATTATTATTAATATTATTGAAATAAGTAAACTATACAATAATACCATTTATCACATTGTAATCATTTTAATAATATATTGTAATTAATTGTAATAATATTTAGAGTTATTTATTTAATATAATTTTTAAATAAGTTCCATGATATAGTTAAAAAATAATTATGATGCCTTACTGTTATTGTTAGTATGCACAAAAACAACAATAGAGCTATCAGTAATTATTAGAATCATAATTGTAAAAGAGGAGACTTCTGGCATAAAGTAAACTGCACACAAAGCCGCTGGAAGTGTATAAAATAACTTGAACTGTGATGTCTTTAAACGCTTGATCATTTCAAACTGCTCCTGGCTTTCAGTAAGACACGGGGTCCTAATCTCCACCACAGAGCAGGAAGCTCCTGGGAAGTAAGTGCATGATTTATTGGGAAGGAGAGCGACTGCGGACCACGTTTGGAACGTAAAAATACAGGCGGAGTATTGTTATATAGTGTTGTGATTTCTATTTGCATTTATGCTAGGGAAATGGAGCAATTACAATTCATAGACTCTGGGTATAATAAAAGCACTCTTGCATGCATTTCACTCATATAGACAGACAAAACTAAATTTGCGACGTGTTATGTTTCCTCGTATGATGAAATTAAGATATGGAGACGTGTTTAGAAATTCGATATAAATAAATGCTTTATACATTGAAGTGGCATTCTATTTAACCTAAGAATCAACTTTACATAACAGATCTAATTGAGTACATTATAGTACAATATAAATAAAACATTATTATTTCAAATGGATTTGAATGATTATAATTACAAAAATAAAATTATTACACCATTATTATTATTATTATTATTATTATTATTATTATTATTATTATTATTATTATTGCTGTGAGCAAGACTAGAATAATAATGCACAAAAAAGTACACAAATGCCTAGCCTTTTGAAGACAAACGTTGTAAAGAACAGTGTTTTTTAAACTTGAGGGACTGTCTGAAGACAGACCGTTAACAAACGCTAAACTGGTAGAGAATGTGAGAACAGTCTCGGGTGGATATATGTTTAATTAAGTTAACTGATGAAAAAGATAGCACAGCATGGTGCTGGAGAACACATGCAAGCCTCTCTCAAAGCAATGGCTCTTCTGGATTGCGTGGGCCCTTTTCACCAGGGCATTATGCCAAATGTAATCAAGTAAATATTTTGGAACTGAGCAGAATCAGTGTTTTTTTTTTTTTTTTTTTTTTTTTTTTTTTTTTCACAACCACCTGCTGATGAGGGTTAACTTCTTCAGATCCTTCTTCTTTATAGGAGCTCGAAGGCACGTACACAACCTGAACCGGCGCTTAAAACGGCATTGTCGTGTTTGTTTCATCCTCAAAACGGAAATCATTTGCACAGAAAATTATAGGCCTCAAGAGAGCGGCTCTTTTGCATACTAATTTTGTTAGACTTATCTCCCGTGGACCCACATATAAGGGGAAACATTAGGGAGTGTGCGCGCATTCATTTGTTCCTTTTGTTCGTGAAGAATGAGTGGCCCCTGTCTCATCTCACCTTGACGGGCCCTCTGGAGATGAATGGACCAGCAATCTTCCATATGAAAAGTCGTCAGCTTAAATGAACAGGTTCTTTAATCAATTAGGGCTGCAACCAATGTGCTGTGAATAATTCATTTCAATATACATTTTTATATGGCTGATCCGTGTTGTCTCACAAGTAAACACCAGGAAGTCCCCAGACCCCACAGTCAATTTGAACAAGAGGTGTACAGACACAGTTTTAGGCGGACCATTGTCTGGTTTGAGACCCCCTGTAACACTCTTACCACTGAAGGCACTAATACCACCTCCACCACCAGTCTGAGACCACCGCTCACCAGCATGAAGTCCAGCAGCTGTACCCCTGTCAAAAGATGCAATCTTGCTTTTAAAAATCTACTGATTATGGTGGGAAATTTTGTGAACAACGTCGTACAAAAAGTTTTCAAAGGAATCAGCAGTTTGCACGATATGAAGCTGCTAATCATTTATATTATTTTAATTCTTAAAAAAAAAAAAAAAAAAAAAAAAGTCAGTGAATGAACAAGATTTGCAGTTCTTTAAGGAAATGTTTACATATTAAGGCTGCAAACGAATGGTGTTAAAATTTGACACAATCTCTGGATTTTGGCTTTGGTTCTGCGTAAATGAAATGCCGCATTAATCTTTGCTATTGTGATGTCAACCAACAGGCTGAGCAGTTTTAAAATAGATGTTGTTAAATAACCTGGAAATGTAATGTATGTGGCTACATCTAAATGAACTGTTTTTCATTCAAGACAAAAAATAAAAATAAATAAAATAAATAAACAAAACAACAACAACAACAATGATAATAATAAATAAATTAATAAATCAACCAGACTGAATTAGGTTGCATCAATGCAAGTAATTTTTAATGACCAATAAAGAAATATCACCCTGATAACTATGTACATAGCCTATTATACTGTGTGTGTGTGTGTGTGTGTGTGTGTGTGTGTGTGTGTGTGTGTGTGTCTAAAGTAAATAGATACAAAAAAAAAAAAAAAAAGAAAGAAAAGACAAACCACAATTCACAATGCAAATAAAGGCAGGAAGGAAGAGCAATCGCAACTCAGTATGCAAATATCATGGTGACGTCATCGCTATCGGTAAGATTTTGGATGATAGATTTTTTTTTTTTTTTACACATTTCTAGTCACAAACCACATTTTATGGCGTTTCTGAACGAATTTACCAGTAGGTTACTTTGATAACAAATTTGCGTCTGATAACAAAAAAGCTGGGGAAACACTTGGTTTGTTGTGCTTATTTTAAGATTTTCAGTTGATATTGATAATTTATTACAAATTGTACTGTTTTTAACTCTCTCTCTCTCTCTCTCTCTCTCTCTCTCTCTCTCTCTATCTCTCTCTCTCTCTCTCTCTCTCTCTCTCTCTATCTCTCTCTGTAATAAGTAATAAACAATAAAATAAGGAAAACTATATGCTAAATAAATATTAAATATGACAAGGGAGAATTTCCAAATTTAATCTTAGAAAAGAAATATTCATAAATTATATTACATCTCACAAGAGTGGCAGTGTAGCGTCTGTAAGAAGCTGTTATTATTATTATTATTATTTACTAATCATTAGTTTTATTATAAATATGAAAAATCATTACATCTGAATAAAAAAATACAACAAAAATATTATTATCGTATCGTATATTATTCAGAATTATGCTATTTGAACATAATGCAGGCAAAAATCAACAAGAGAATAAAGACTATATGCATTTCCTTTCTCAACGAACGAGAATTTATTATGAGTTGCTGTTCTGAGGCTGTTGAGGGAAAATTCAGGGAGAGAGAGAGAGAGAGAGAGAGAGAGAGAGAGAGAGAGAGAGAGAGAGAGAGAGAGAGAGAGAGACTGCTGGGGGTGTTTTTTAAGTGGCCACACAGGGGGAGAAATCAAAAGAGATTACCAGCAGGTGGCGGCAGCATAACGTTTCAGCTGCCCCACCCCTTCTGCCTTCCAGACTGCTGAAAGCTCGTGGCATTTTCAAATGATTTATCATATTTACCTATCCAAATTATTTGCATTACATTGTTTAACATCTCTCAGGCAAAACCAGAAGTAGTCAAGCCCAATTTGTGCACGCACACCAACATGAGCAAATGCCGGTGGTACAGATTTGTAGTTAAACACCATTTTGCCAATTTGGACCAAATCAGACAATTTAGGGTTAAACACAAATATGTACTCATCTAATCTATGAAAACTTAGACAGATATGATTTGACATTCGTAGCAGATGTTAAAACAGCAATATAAGGCAGTTCTCCCTGGCTGTAAAGCACATTTCCCTACATTTTAATCTGTCTAAAAACACAGCACGTTGTTTTGTGACCTCTGTGGTGACTCTCCCATATTACGCTGGTCCTGATGCTGAGCTCAGGATGAATCTCATCTCCGTCAGTCGGTCCAGCTCTCTGCGGGTCAGGTGCACACAGGATGGCCAAGCCGCAGCAGGTAAGCGGTGTGGCATTTAAGACTTGATGTATGAGGGTAATTAACAAGACAAGGCAAGAGGGAACTTGGGTCAATGCGCTTTTCAGACAATTTTAGTGAAGAATTGGTGACATTGAGCTTGAATTCCTTCCCCAGATTGCATTGATTTGAGCGTTAGTGCCATACATCACATACAGGGATTAATGGATCTTTGCAAATAATGATTTGACATATGTGCCGCTTATCAACACGTTTACAGACGATGGGGTGAATCACACGTCTATTTCAGTTTTTGGTCCCTTGATTGGTTGCAAAATATATTAAACATATGTTATCACTCTCCTCACCCTGACATGGTGTAACAACTGTAGAAGGTTGGGGTTAATTACAGGGGTATGGTGGAATAACGAGTTCAACCACAGTCCTTTTGTTTCAACACCTTCTGATGGATTGACGGGAACATCTTTCATTATTTCCCCCATTCTTAGTTTTACAGTACAATATCTATTCCATCTCCAGAGGTAAATTATTTCTAGAGCAGTACATCTCGTATGGAGCCTGGAGGTTGAAAGCTCACCATATGTGGCCTGACAGTTAGGTTTTATGTCACAATATTTTCAGGATCACAGATTTGAACAGATTGGAGCAAATGAAGGTGAGAGTGCAAATAATGTGGCCCTTTTTTGGAGAGGATATTACAAAAGAGCAGTTTATTGAAAATTAAGCACAAACCTAATTGCATTGCCTGTTCAATTCCTGCATCCCTGATGTACGGAGAGGACAGTGTGTCAAGAAGATTAAAAACAGAGAGACAAGGAAAGAGTGGAAATGGGGGTGCAAAATGAAAGGAAATAACCCAAAATTTAATAATGTGCCGGACCACCTCTTGTGCGAGTACAAGCATAGCATCTGTGTCAGATGTTGTTAATTAACATCAGTATGTTCCTCACTGGCACTCGGCTTCCTGTATTCCACACAGGGCAGAGCCCAGTGTCATGGCGCACTCACACAGGGGTGTTGTGTGTGTGTCGGGATAGGGGGGTGCTGTGGTAATCCCACTCATTATAATTCCATTCTGTGTCCTGTCAAGGGACTGGTTCTGTTGGGGACTACCACAGCAACTTATCAATATGTATTTTCTCTACATACCCCTCCCTGTAAGACCAATAGGCTCAAAATGTGAATGCTTGTGTGTGTGTTTTGTTGTTTGTGCAATTGCAGCTCCAACCCATGGCCATCAGAAGGATGACAGGAAGCACTGAGAGTAAATTTAGGGTCAGTCTCTTGGTAGTGGTTTGAGTCATGTTTGTTTTCTAATTTATATTTTCTGCTCCAGTATTTCTGTTTTCACAGTCTCATGCTGCTTTTTTGGTTAACACTCAGTATTGTTGCACAATATTCAAGCAGTCAACCAATACGGGTTTATGGTCAATTCTGATGCCAGGGTTCCCACACTTTTTGACCAACATGACTTTTCATGACCTTTCCAATCGTTTGTAATAATGATTTAGGATTTTTTTCAATTTTAGTTCAGATCGATCCACTAATTAATTCTTAATTCCAATTTGTAAACCTGTTTGAACGATTAATTAAAAAGACTTATTACAAGGCTCTCTGGAATACTCGATTCTGATTGGTTAATGGTGCCATCTAGCTGTCAGATATTTCTCAGTAACAACCACACATCCACATATAAGACCACTCATCCGGGTAATGTGAGTCATTGTTCCTGCTTCTCGAGTCAATGTATGGTCTATACAAGAAACGAATAACATACATGTGCATTTATTAATTTATTTGCAATAAAATGCAATATGACAGTCAGACATTCATTAATTACAAAATAAACACCAACAGAACTCTGATGTAAACTGGAGGTGGATTCCAGCTGTTCAGCGATTTAGTCCTTCTCAAACAATTACATTAGATAACATTGTGCATATATGTTATGTAAGGGATAATGTGCAGTCAGCAGTAATTTGATATCACCAAATAAACCCCTTTAGGATGATACAAGACCCCCCTGCTTCGTGTCGGGGTCCTGAACACCCTGTCGGGATTTATTTTGAACCGGCTGACTGTACATTATCCCTTGCTTTAAAGAGCTAAAATGGAGCAATATCTAAACGATGACATATTTTAGAGCAGAACTACCCACAAAAATGTTAATTCACTGTCGAATTGTCCACAGTTTTTACATGGATTTTATTAATTTCAATTACTTTTCCAGTTGGTAAAGTTTTACTTGGCAGAATGACCACTGTTAAATGGCCAGTATCAAAATGGCTCAATAAAATTGGCAGCAAATAAATGAACACAAAATTGCTGAATTTAAATGAACACAAAATACAAAAAAAATATATTTGAAGACAAAAATGTGAACTATCCATTAACAAGGCTGTTGGTAAATTTTTACTCTGCAGAATGACAAGTTCTGTTAAATGGCTAATCCTGCAAAGTTACCAGCTAATGTCGATTATCTCAAAATGGTCAAATATTGGCCGATTAATTGGCCTGGCTGATGTATCAATTTAATATTTAATATGTATCAAATAACATTTTATGGAATTTAACTCATTGCACAAATGTATTTTAGATTTGGATCAGTGATTGAAAGTCTACAGAATTTCAGGAAGTTTCGTAGTTTTCTGTTGCTTTAAAGCTGTCACTTATTGCCATATTTATCATATCACTTGTCTGATAGTACTGACACTTATATAATCTTTGCTGATACTGATTGATAACTTCTCATGCTGAGACAAAGACAGTCAGTTATGAATTATTACTTCTGGATGAAACAGGTTTTGATGAAGGAAGAGTTTGCAGCTAACTCTAAAACAACATCATTTATCCAGTCATTCATCATGATCAAATAAGAGACATTACCAGCGTCAACATACACTCTTGATTGATATATTTTAGAAGTTTATAAACCCTTATAATCGTAGTATTTGGAGAAAAGTGGAATAGTCTCTCACTATAGAGGTTGCATTGAATTCTATACAGTTGCAATGATTAACTGCTCATATATATATGAATATATATACACTGATCAGCCACAACATTAACACCACCTGCCTAATATTGTGTAGGTCCCCCTCGTGCTGCCAAAACAGCGCCAACCCGTATCTCAGAATGTTCTTCTCACCACAATAATACAGAGCGGTTATCTGAGTTACCGTGCCAGATGGGCTGGTTTGAGTATTTCTGTAACTGCTGATCTCCTGGGATTTTCACACACAACAGTCTCTAGAGTTTACTCCGAATGGTGCCAAAAACAAAAAACATCCAGTGAGCGGCAATTCTGTGGATGGAAACGCATTGTTGATGAAAGAGGTCAACAGAGAATGACCAGACTGGTTCAAACTGACAAAGTCTACTGTAACTCAGATAACTGCTCAGTACAATTGTGGTGAGAAGAATATTATCTAAGCTTTAAAGCAACAGAAAACTATGAAACTGCCTGAGATTCTGTAGAACAGATGCTAATCTGAGATGCAGGTTGGCGCTGTTTTGGCGGCATGAGGGGGACCTACACAATATTAGGCAGGTGCTTTTAATGTTGTGGCTGATTGGTGTATATATATATATATATATATATATATATATATATATATATATATAGCGTCAACATACATCCTAGTATACTGTGTATATATATATACACAGTATACTAGGATATAAGTGCATAATATTTATAAAATATTTATAAAAATGATAAGCACTTAGTCAGTTTTAATATAAATAGGAGCTAAAGGCCCCCCCCCCCTAAAAAGAATAGATTTGTTATGAAGAATGTTCAAAGTGGGTTCACACTGACTGATTCAATTACAATTGAGACCTTTAGCCACATTGTACCTTAAATATTCTTAGACATACTTATTATACAGTATATATTTGAACTTGTATCTTATATGGAGTACTTACTCTGTATTCTGCCATTTGTACCTCATTTGCCAATTTTCCATTTAGCATAATTTATTTCTGTGCTATATTACTATTTTCACTTGCGGTTAGATGTCACAACTTTATTTCACTGGCTCTGTACTCATGCTCTGCTGATGACCTATATACTCCATAAAAAATAGAGACACTTGCCATCAGGTGAAGTTTTCTTTTTGTTTCACACAAGACATTTCCAGCATTAAAATCATCCTCAAATTCGCTAGCATGCACCTCAGCTGGCGGTTTACTCCTTAAGTGTTTCTCGGTACAAATCAAGAGTTGAAAGTCAGTAAATGATCTTTAATGCTGGCAAAAAGAAAGAAAAATGAATAGGCTATTTTCTAAATGATATGGCGTGCGGCCCTGCGATCATCAGGATGTTGTAGTCGCCTCCCTGTTGATCTGATAATTTGCCGAGCTGTGCACCTGGTGAGTCTTATAGAACGGCAGACTCTGGAGGCAGAGCTAAGCTATGTTATATGCATGAGACGGAACATCTAAAGACCTGCCGCTGACAGTGTTTGCATTAACATTCCATTTAGAGCAGAATAAAATCAGTGTGGAAACAGATAAAGGATGGGACAGGACCAAGATGGCTAGGATTTCTGCTTCGGCTGTGGGCAGAGTGTACTTTAAAATGGATACACTCATGATACGATGGTTTTGAATGGACTACTGTAGTTCCTTCCTCGAGGGGCCTGTAACCCTCTGCCTGGGACAGATGATAAAAGCTGAATGGTTGTGGCTGGCAGATGGTGGATGGGTTTGAAAAAGCAACGAGAGTGAAGGGCCCCCAAAGCACATAAATGCGGTTGCAAACTAAGTGCTTGCTTAGGAGTCAGACTATGGAGTTTTCATTGTGTTTTTCATTGCAAATGTATGTCCAGTGGTAGCATACAAATATACTGGAGTTGATCATGCTGTTTTTTTTTGTTGTTTTTTTTGGTGGTGGTTTTGGTGGCTGGTACAGCTTGCCAAATGGATATCGGTCAAAGTGAGACTGGAATGCATTTTGGAGCCATGCACCTCAGCACTAATTTTAGGGTTGGGGACCACAGAGTGCGAGCGTGCTGTTGCCATGGTGACAGTAGACTAACCACGCGGTGCTCTCCTTTGCACTGTTGGCCCCTCCCAATCATTAGCCAGACCACCACCGGTTCATACCATATCTCTGTAATCCCCATCATGAGTGCCATCAGCCTAATTGTACACTAAAATCGATGCACTTATTTATGTCTAATTGCCGAGCTCACCACTCGCCAGATAATAATTAGACATTCAAGGTTTCAGGTACAAGTATATGTACAATGCTAATAATATCCTTTATAGCTGCATGATTTCAGCTCATCAGCACACTCTACATCTTTTTATTTTCTTTTCTTTTTATTTTTTTATGTAGATTCAGTATACACTGTGAAATTCAAAGTTTTTTAAATCCAAATATTCAAAAATTAAAACAGGTGAAAACTTCAATAAGCATCATGCTTGAGAGTCAAAATGAACTGTGTAAACCCTTGCAGATGCAGAAAAACTAGCTCAGAACCGAAGGAGCAATTAGCAGCCAGTCATTTCAGGAGCAGAACTAGAGATATTAGCAGTCAGGCTGCAGATAACCGCCTGTGCACTGTCTCTCCTCCCCATCATTCTCCTTTTGTATTTTTAGATGCTCCTTTATGTGAGAACAATGGCTTCCATATCAAACATTTTAAATGATGCTTGAAATACCAGTCACTTGACTTTGATGTCACAGGCAATTAAATCCGACCTTCCCCTTCCCTGTTAATAACAGCAATCTCGCCCAGTCTGTACCTAATTAATATGTGCTATTTGTCACTTTGCAGTGACACGTGTATTTCAAAAAGGGAGAAGGATAGTGCTGTTGGAAGGGACCTCCTCTGTTATTAGAAGAAAGATGTCACTCGGTCTTGTCTTTCTTCGTGATCTGTTCTGTCTTTCCTTCTGTCTTGTGCTGCCATTTTGTGGGAGAATGGCACGAGAAAAGCGTGTGGGCACGGATGTGTGACACATGATGTCTTCAGATGTTTCTACTGGCTGGTGTGTGTGCTACAGTGTTTGTAAACATGTTTTCATAAAAATACAGTTTGTTCAATCAAATATGATCTTAGAGTACATTTTAAGTCATGTTTTTTTATTTAATTCTGTTGACAACAGGAAATCATATTTGAGGACCTGGAAGTTTTAAGTTGAAGTAAATACAAGTTAAGGTCTATCGACAACATCTGTCCTGTACCTCACTTTGTGATAAATAAATAAGTGTTTAGGATAACACTATACATTAGTGTTCCATTTGTTAAGGATTTATAAAGGGGTTAATTAATGACTAATAAGTTGTTAACAAATGCATTAAAAATCATTTGCATGCAGTTATAGTAACAGGCATAAAAAAGTCAACTTTCATCCAATACTTGTCGAATAGTGAGCATTTTAAATAACATGCTATAAATGCAGGTATTACATAAAAGTCACCCTTTCTGAGCATTTTGTTATAACCGCATAATAATGATTTATAATGCATTTATAAATGAACTATTGATCATTAATGCACCCCTTTATAAACTCCAAATATTCTGTGTTCAAATCAAGCTCAGTTGACAGCCTTTGTGGCATAATGTTGATTACCACAAAACATAATTTCATTATTTCCCTCCTTTTTAAAAAAAAAAAAAAAAAAAAAAAAAAGCTAAATTCTGGGTTAAAGTGAGTGGAATGAAGTGAATGGGGCCAATCCATTAACATTAAAATACTCATGGTTTAAAAAGTTCAACCACAAGATGTAAACAATATGTGTGTTAGCATGATTTTAGTGTCATAAATTTGCTTACTAACCTTTTCTGTGTGAAGTTCTATCCAATTTTACAACTTTATAACCATGATGACATAATGCTGCAAACCCTAAAATGACTGTAATGCTCAAATAATGCACTTTTAAATAGAAGAATTAATCAATTAAGAATTATAAACACAGTAATATTTTACATTAATAATCCCTTGGTTAAAGGAATATTCCTGGTTCAATACAAGTTAAGCTCAATCAGCAGCATTTGTTGCATAATGCTGATTACCACAAAAAATAAAAATAATTTAAACTCAGCCCATTCTTTTCTTGAAAAAATACAAATAAAAAAAAAAAAAAATGGTTACAGTGAGGCACTTACAATGGAAGTGAATGGGGCCAATGTTTGGAGGGTTTTAAAAGCAGAAATGTGAAGCTTATAATTTTATAAAAGCCCTTACATTAATTCTTCTGTTAAAACATGTGTATCGTGAGCTGTAAAGTTGTTTAAATCATTGTTTTATAGTTGTTTTAGGGTTTTGGTGTTTACTGCATTTTGACGACATGGCACCTAATTTCAAATAAAAGTGACATTAACTTGGATATAACTTTAAGGGTTATCACCCAAAAATGAAAATTCTTTCATTATTTACTCACCCTCATGATATCCCAGATGTGTATGACTTTCTTTCATCACTAGAACACATTTGAAGAAAAATAGAAAAATGTCTCAGCTCTGCAGGTTCTTAAAATGCAAGTGGATGGAGATTTCTCCAAAAATCACAGAAAGTCAGCATAAACATCATCCATACGACACCAGCGGTTAAATTAATGTTTTCTAAAGCGACACGATCGCTTTTGGTGCAAAAAAATAATAATATTTAAGCACTTTTGAACTATAAATAATCGCTTTCGGTCAGCAGTGGCATATGCATGTGACATAATCGCGTAACTGACGCATGTGCGACACAGCCGGAAGAGCAGCGCTGTTTACAAGTGAGGAGGAGGAACGCTGTACAGAAGCTTCGTTGGTTTTGGTTTAGATCTGTATTTATCTGTTCCTTTACTAACAATGTTGCATTTGTGTGTTTGTGCTGGATGTCTCAACCGAGTGGAGAACGTGAGATTACGTCCGTAACATGCCAAATTGAATACGTCACATGAGAGACCCGCGTGATCTCCACCCTCTCCTGAACGATCATTCTGCTGTGGAAGTGATGATTTATAATTAAAAAGTACTTAAATATTGATCTTTTTCGCACCAAAAGCAATCTTGTCGCTTTAGAAGACATTAATTTAACCGCTGGAGTCGTATGGATGACGTTAATGCTGACTATCTGTGGTTTTTGGAGCTTCAAAAATCTGATCACCATCCATCTGCATTTGAAGAACCTACACAGCTGAGATATCCTTCTATTTTTTCTTCAAATGTTTTCTGCTGAAGAAAGAAAGTCATCCACACCTGCGATATCATTAGGGTGAGTAAATGATGAGAGAATTTTCTTTTTGTGCGAACTAACCCTTTAATACAAAAAAGTTTAGTAAGCGATTTTATCATACTAAAATCATGTTAAGGCGTCCAGTATATTGTTTACTTCTTGTGGCAATACTTTTGAAACAGTAAGTATTTTAACTTTTATGTATTGGCCTACTTTGACTTCACGTTTAATCAAAAGAGTCAACATTATTTTTTCTATGGTAACCAAGATTAAGCCGTCAACAAAAATGCTGTCAACTGAGCAAAACTTGTATTGGAATATTATATATCGGAATATTCCTTTAAGATGTTGGTCTGTGCATCAAAAATTTATTTCACATTTCTTGAAACCCTAAAACCAGATATTCATATGTAATATTCTTCTTCTGAGAATTATCTGTCCTGCCTTTGATCATAACAGACATGAATTCAGAGGTCCAAGTCAGAGGATTTGTGCAAATTAAGTTGATATAAGCCCCTAGATGGATGGATAATTAGCATAATCCACCCATATGACAAGCTCCATCACGAATGAGGGAAGTGAGAGGCAGTAATGTGAAAAGCATGAGTAACATTCATTGGACTGTCTCTTTAATTAGAGCCATGAGGTGTGTGTGTGTGTGTTGACAATAGCAATTTCAGCAGCAAAGCAGCAGGTGGTAGAGCAACATTGCAGACAAATCAGTGATACTTGGTCTCTAAGATGTGACCGATAGACTGTACAAGTCCTCGCTTGAGTGGGTCAAAAAAACAAAACAAGAGACATTATAGTTGGACTCAGGTCTGAGATGATCACTTTGACCACCAGAATTGCAACGAGCAACACTTGTACTGCTTCCATACTAGATGTCACTGTGGTCACGGTCAAGAGAGTGTCTCATCTGTTCTGCCTTTTCTCTCTCAATTTTCCTCTCTATTCCTGCCTCTTTTTGTCTCTTTCTGTCTCTCGCTCAACCACATTCACACATGCGGCTCACCCCATGCCGTTTTCCGCCAGAAACCGGCTGCAAAATGCTGGCAGACTCTCACATCTGTGCAGAAAATGAAGTTTCCCCTGCGCACTCTGACTCAAGGATTCACTTGTAAAGAATGCAGTTTTTATTGGATGAACCGACTAATGTACCATGCAGCATAGTAGCACTTACATTTTATGCCACATTGGTAGAGCCAATTAATTTGCATGATTTGGTGTGCGGTTGCCATGACTCTAAGGAAGTCACGTCTGCTTCACATGTTCTAATCGATTCATCATTCCACACCATTCAATTAATTACATTTATGACAAACTGAAGCCTCGGCCCACCCGTAGGCCTCTGCGGTCTTCCTGCGATATTGCAGCTTCGCCGGAGCCCTCTGATTTACGGAGCACCTTCACACGGCTCCATGCCTTAGGCTGAATAAAATTAATATTTTGCTTCCCATCTGGAGGACTCAGTAAAATTAATGAGGGAAGGAGGCCTGTAGCTAGAGCAGGACCTGGGATTAATCTATCCTTGTGCGCATTTCTGAATGTGTGCCTGTCTGCACGTTTGTTTGCTTGTCTATGAACTTTTTGCTTACTGGGTAACCGGATGAAGCTCTCCTTCACTTTTGAAGACCACTGATTTCCAAGGAGTGTGCAGTCAAATCAGTTTTATTTGAATAGCACTTTTCACAATACATATTGCTTCAAAACAGCTTTATAGAAAACAGTGCCATACAAATGCCCCCAGAGAGCTAGCCAAGGGTGACTGTGGTAAGACAAGAATTCCTTTAGATACAACAAGGTAAAAGAAGACTACATTCAATACGGATTCACTTACAGTGAGGATAAACATGTTTGTGTTTAGTTGTCAACACCTTTAGAACGTACCATTGTATACGGGTCATTCTGTGAAATTGGTGGCTTTTCTGTCCCTCATTAACTTATGTGTAAACAATGACTTTAAAAATAAATAGCTATTGCCAGCGCTTACGACAACATGTTCACACGAGGAGTCAGCATGTAATTTCCGAGAGTTCCGGAACCCTAGGATCGGCCACATTATGCAGACTCTTTGACAAGTGACATCTCCTATCAGACATGTTTGCATCGGCTCCAGCATGTTTACCTTCCACTGTGGTTGCGTCAGCAGCATGGGAGACCCGGGTTAAGATCCCGCTTTGAAACCAGGAAATAATCATGGTCGCATAATCGATGACGAGCACATTTGGAGGTTGCATTGTTCCCTCTAACATTAGATTTTGTCTCTACTGATTGTTACGCTTAGGTTTGAGGTTTTGGTTTATTTTGATTTAAAAAAAAAAATAAATACATGGAAATAAAATCTAGTATTTAATATTCTTTATCTCTCTCTATTTTTATGTTTAAGTGGATAATACATATATATATATATATATATATATATATATATATATATATATATATATATATATATATATTAGACATGTAACCATACACACATTTCATGATACAATATGATGCAATACAAAAAGCAGAGCTCTAAGAAACTTAAACAACAACACTGCATTTATCTTGTTTTATTGTTGAGAAAAACTAATATGAACAATTTTTCTTGAGAAAATAAGTTTGTCTACACTCTGGTCATTTATATGTGTATAGCACTCTTAACAATACGCATAGTTTCAAAGCAGCTTTATAAAAAATCATGCCTTGTCTGGAAAACCCCCTGTGAACAAGCTGAAGTGACTGTAGCAAGAACAAAAACTCCTTTCAATGTTATTTAGTGGTGAAAAAAAAAAAAAAACCTCAAGAGGAATCTGACCTCTGGTTTTACGATGTATGTACATAATCCAATATTATTTAGCGGATGAGCAAAAACTGATCGGCACACAAATTTTTTTTTTTTTTTTTTGCCCTCTTCCCCGTTTCACTTTACATGTAAACTTTACCACCGTTATTACCGGCTTATAACATGTGTGCAAGTGTTGTTCTCAAAGCTGTTTACATTTTGAATTCAAAAGCAGATCATTACAAGTCTCATGTAATCACGGGTTTCTTACGTTGTCAGTTTTTTGTTTTGTTTTTTGAATACGCTGTTTTTTGATAGTTATGTCTCATTACTTATGAGTGTCTTGCTGTGCATGTCACGTTCAGTGTCGGCTGGGAGAGGCGGTTGTTATACTTACTGCTGCTGTTTTTGCCTTACAAAAACCATTGATTTGTGCGGTGATGTCAGCGTAAATATAACGACATGTTTGATGTACTGCAGCGCCAGGACATCACACCGTTGTTTGGCAAATTTGACAAGCTGTACCGCTACAGATGGCGTTTGCCATTGATCTTCTCACCTATGTACTGTAAGTGTGTTGCTCTGTTTTCCTGTTAGCGCTCAGCACCGCCTCTTGTGGGAGGAGACTATTCCGCAGCTCTTAATATTGCGCTGCTTCATTTGAATTACACTATAATGTGTTTGTTTATGTATCGTACGATACATATGGTATTGTATAGTGAGCGTCTCGTATTGTACGATACAATACGATATTTTTTTACACCCCAAATATATATATATATATATATATATATATATATATATAGTACATGTACATATATTAAAGGTACACCTTAAGGAAAATTTGCTTTTTATATGTATCTTCTTTTTAATAACTTTATCCTTTTGTTAATTTGTTAGGTTTTTCAGTGGCAAAGACCTTAAATTGTCATCCATGTTACCATGAATTGTACAGAAAGCAACTGATAATTAAATGGTGGATATTTGTACAAATTAATTATCTTTAGTTTCTAATAAACTCCTTGTAGAGCCATGACCTTGAGCATAAATCTTGTAATGGCTACATCAACTTTAAAACTGTCAACCCTGTTACTTTTTTAAAGGTTTAACTATATCTTGATGTAAATTAAATTTTTTGCATTTAGCTTGAGATGGCAGATGTAATTTATTAACACGTCAATACATTAATTGTCTGATAGAATGTTTAAAATCTTACGGAAATTTAAACTTTAAAAATTACCTTTCTGAAACCGAAAAAGCACCGATTTCATGGAATGACACTTTTTCTTTCCTGTATTTGACTGTGTACAAGTTTTGAGATGCATGATGCATGTTCCCTTATAAGGGCATGTAAATGGCACCAACAAACCCAATATCTGGAGTTTACAGCTCCAGTACGGATGGACTTTATGGCTTGTGAAGTGGTGAACACTGAGTTGGCACAATGTACGGTCCAGTGACACTTGCATTTAGGGTGGCGTCATATTCTTCTTTACACTCAAGAGGCTATTGCTGTCTTTTTCAAAGACAATTTAAATCAGTGGTTATGCTTGTGGTTTTACACAGGACATCGAGTTGTGACCCAACAAACACCAAAATAATAATACAAAAGTGCCCTTAACCCTTAAATGCATGGGTGTTTCACCAAACATTATCACTGTATGTACCTCTGGTCTTTAGTGACCCGACATGCATATCAATCACAAATTGATCTACAAAATGCCCTGATGGTGTAACATTTTCAAGACAATTAGAAAATAATATAATACAATATATTTTGAGATATTTTGATGTTTTATTTTGCACATATCAAAGATATGATGCAACAAATATACATGTAGAACAGGATGTATTACTTCCACACTGAAATTTCATGAGACACAACTGGCTGTCAAACACATATCAAGCTACACATAACACATAAGCAAAATACATATGTATTTTCTCAGGCACTTTTTGAGTCTAAAAATAGCTGCACAACTTACATAATTTCAGTAGGATTCCCAAATAGCAAAATCATACTGTTCATGTGTTACACTTGCTATAGTTTACTTCCATGTTCCTTCTTTGTCAAATGCAAATCAAGTTAATCACTGAAACATCAACACCACCTTGAGTAAGAAATAGCCTGTATAATGTGCATGTGTACACGAGTATGGGATACTGATAATTCATCACTATCACACAGATAATCTTCATGATATAGGCTAGCAGTCATCTGTATGAATATAGTACTCATTTGCCTTATAATAAGAAATATGTATCCTGTGATAGTAAACTTATTTAGATATGAAATAATCATAAAAATATGATTAATGGAAGTGCAAAAAAACAAAAAAAACAAAACAACACTATTACATATCTTGGACCTTTAATGACTACACTTTTGGTAATTTAGCAGTTACAAAAATATATATACTCAAATGTATATTTCATGCTCTCGGCAGCCAATAATCAACAGTACACCACACAAACAATGTATATCCTTGTTGCAAACAAACAGCTTCTTTTACTTTGCATGATTTTGTTCATCGTTTTTGAAGGTGATGGCATGTCACACAATCTATCCGTCTTGGCATCTGCCTAGCATCTAACAAGTGATAGATGAATTTGCACCAAAATATCGAAGAGAGTGATTGAGCGCTTAGCCTTGACCTCAACATTAAAAGATGAGGGAAACATTTTACTCTCCCATGAACTACACTACTTTGCAGAAGAAATGTACATTCTGATTATTATTAATACATGCAATTATTAAATCTTGGTGTCATGCATCATATTGCTTTTGCTGCCATTTTATAAAGTCTGTTATGTCTAACAACACTGTTTAACTGTGGTCAAAAAATGCATGGCCTCTAATAGCTTACTGTTTTAATTTAGCTGGTGATCAAAGTCCTTTACTGATTGGCGTGTTTTGCGTTTGAATGGGCCGCTGTGTGAAACGTCACGTTAAAAAGCTCTCTATATGCTAAACTCCTCTGTAAATCAGAGTCTGCAATGTTTTTGACACTCTGAATTGACCTCATTTACCCATCACGTCAGTCATAATAATTAGCCTTAAATGTTGATAAATGATGATAAATTCCCCCCAGTGACATCAATGAATATTAATGAAAAGGTGTTGTTGTCTCCGTTCAACGGCAGTGATTCTTTTGTCGACGTTGTAGTGGTACATTAGCCGTTGCAACATTGTTTCACGTTCACACTGAGGCCAGCTTGATTTAAATATACATTATTTAAAAGTTATAACTTTTGTTTTAACATGCAATGAAATGTGCCATTATCTATATGCATGTGGATTGGCCAAAAAAAAAAATATATTTTTTTTTTTCAAAACTATAAAAACTATCATTGAAGACAGTCATTCCACACCCTGGAAAATGACTCTCAATACACATTTGTGCAATGGTGGAAAAGAATACATTACATCAGATCATTTGATTTTATTTATCCATTTGTGGCCTCAACGCAACTTAATGTTGCATTTGTGTCACTCATTTAATGAGTGAGAGGAGACGAGAAAGAAGGACAGAGCGGGAGAAATGATGAGATGGGGATGTAGCGAGCAGCTGTAGGGGAGATGAGACCTTCCCACAGAGCTGTCCCTGTCCAATCAAACGGACACACACTCATACACACACACACACACACACACACACACACACACACACACACACACTGGATGGTGTCCCTCTCAAATGGTCCCCTCTTTTTCCACACCCACTCTCTCTCTCTCACACACACCACACACACGCACACAAACACACACACAGTATCTTGTGAAGGTGGTGGTCGTCGCTTTGAAGTATCACTTCAATTACGGGGTTTAACCCCACAGGTCAGCCCTTGATTATTTACACAAAGCCGGTGTAATTCTGTTGGAAAGTGTCGCTTTCAGGGTCATTACAAAGCAGGGCCGAGCACTGGTGGAATAAGTGTCACAACTCTCCTCTTCTGCTTTTGACCTGTTTGTGATAGGGTTAGACTGCATCTGAAAAGCTGCGACCTGCTAAGGCACACACATACCAATTACACCCATAACATGTGTACGTTAATAAAATAAACCTTAGTAAACAGACAATACTCATGTTGATTGGTGTAAACCATGAGTATAAAGGTTTTGTGTACAAAGGGAATTGCAAATGCATTATCCAAGCATCCAGGTCTGCATTTGCATATTTGCATTCAAGGTGCAAGGAAAGTATTTTAATAACTTTTACTTGATGGTTACACCACATGACATATTTTAAAGTAATTTAATCACTTTTTTAGTTTTTGTTTTTGTTTTTACTTTTGTGAAACCAACATGGAGTCAAAGATTACATTTCTACAAACTTTACATGTGTTTTAAACAAGATTTATAAAATATTTATACATTTTATTACTTTGGCCACTCTTATTTGTCAATGACCCCTACCATTAGAAAAAAAGTTTGGGGCTTTTCACCGGTAGTGGTGAACCTGCAGCAAGCATTTAGCGACAATGAAGAGTTTGCCATAAAGCACCTTTGCACGTGAAAATTAATAAGTGGTGAATTTGCGGCAAGTTTGCATCAAGTTTGTGGCATCTCTAGATTTTTTTGTAAGTGATTACAATTTTGATTTCATGAGAACACATTCTTGCTGAGCAAGTTAGCTAAATGTAGTTAAATTATTGTTATGTTTATAGCTATCTACTTAACTACCTTCAAGCTGCTGAGTAAGCTTAAGTTAGTAAACAGTGTCGGTATGCTTATAGCTTGCTACTTAGCAGTCTTCTATTTACGCAAGCTTGATTTCATGGGTCATTGTTGTGTGAAATGTGTTCAAAGTTAGTTAAACTATCAGCATGTTAATAGCTAGCTACCTGAATAATAATACAGCTGGTGTAATGTCACAGATATGAGTACTGAGGTTTACTGTGTATACAAAGGGACTGTATGGTTGCCATGAATTGACCAAGCTTCTATACAAGGCTGATTTCATGGGAATCTTGCTAAGCAAGGAAGGTAAAATTAGTTGAAAATGTTTATAGCTAGCTACCAAGCTACCTTCTAACACAAGCTTGATTTCATGCATCAATGAGTTCTGAAATGTATTAGAATGCACGTGAAATATGTTTTTTTTTAGCTACCAAGCTGCCTACTAGCTGTATAAGCTTGACTGCATGAAAATCTTGCTGAGAAAGATAGCCAAGGTTAGTTTAACTGTCAGTATGTTTTAGCTCCCTTCTAGCTTCACAAGCTCCTTTTCATAAGAATCTTGCTGAGTGAGTTTGTTATGTACCGTAACGCATTAACTAGGCTGCAATACTATTCCAATCCACTAGGGAACACTGTGCAGCGTAAATATAGCCTGTCTGCAAGAGAGCAAGAGTTGAAGTGCTAGAAGAAGTGTGATGGAGTGAATAAACGTGCAGACGATGTTTAACCAGGAGTCTTCTACTTTTATTCATTTGACGGGTTAAACATTACAAAATTGGCGATGATGTCTGCTTCCATACCCATGCCTGCATCCTTTCTTCCAACGGTAGGAGAACCTGCAATACCATTTACATAGAAGAAAATCTTCCAAAATAACTTGCTAGTCATAGGAGCACATGATGACGCATGTACTGACAACAGACTATGGGCAGTTCTTTTACATTGCCTTGGAACGAAGAGCCAGAGACTTTTCTATACTCTGCCAAACAGAGGTACGACATATGATGAGGCCATGGCGGCTCTTGAAGCTTACTTTATGCCCAAAGTTAATGTTGTTGCCACTTGACATAAATTCAGACAGCGAGCACAGCGCTCTGATGAAATCGTAAACCAGTACTTAGCGGAATTACGTCAACTAGCTGTTGATTGTCAGTTCAGAGGAATGGAGGCTGAAATGCTGCGGGACCAATTAATTGAACACGCTTTTCTCACTGTTGTGAGAGACAAACTGTTACTTGAGCCTGAACTTACATTGGAACGTGCCTCTACATTAGCACTTCAAGTTGAATCGGTGGTAAAAAATGCCACACTTCTTTCGGATGCTAGTTCATCTTCTGTTCCTGTTCAAGCCATTACGAGGACAAAGACAAATTACAAATGAGGTAAACAAAGATATGAAAGAATGCCAGCGCAAAATGTGAAACCACAGACTTCAAACAAAAGACGTTGTTTTCGCTGTAGATCTACAACTCACTTGGCCAATGCACAAAACTGCCCTGCTGCATTAGCCACATGTAATCACTGTGGAAAGAGAGGACATTTTGTGAAGGTATGTAAATCTTTATCCGTCAAAAAGTGAAAGAAATCGTTGTGCCTGAACTGACTGTGCTATTTGTAAATCAGTCTCATGACAAAATTCGTTGCTGAGTTGAGATGGAAGCACCAAAATGAAATGTAATACCTGTTGAATTGATTGTTGATACAGGATCAAGCTTGTCCATACTGCCAGAGACACTGTACATGAAACATTTTGTGAACTGTGAAATGACGGAGCCTCAGATTAGGTTAGTCACTTATTCACGAGAACACTTACCAGTATTAGGGTGTTTTACTGCCTCCGTGTCGCATGATGGTGCTACAACAGGTGCAACATTCTATGTAGTCAAAACAGGATCACCTTTATTGGGAATGGACTTAATCAAAGCCTTGAACTCTCACATTGTTGGTGATAGTGTCATCACATCATCGTCCCCTACTATTTCACCTGTGTTAGAATGCTCAGTACAGTAGTCAGCCCTTCAGGATGTGTAAAGGGGTTTGTGCATAAAGTACAAATTGATAACTCAGTCAAACTAGTACAACAAAAGATACACAGATTACCACTGAGCATACGTGAGGAGGTTTCTAAAGAAATCAGTCGCTTACTGAAAGACGGAATAATTTAAAAGATAGATGCTTCGCCATGGGTGTCACCCATCGTTGTAACCAGAAAGAAATCTGGAGAAATTCACATATGTGTGGACTTGAGAGAGTCAAACCATGCAGTAATTATAGACTGTTACCCATTGCCTCATATGGACGATCTTTTTTTTACTGAACTTAGAGGTGCTACATTGTTTTCTCAAATTGATTTGCATGTGCATATCACCAACTTCCCTTACATGAGGAGAGTCGAAAACCTGATCGCATTCATCACTCACGATGGGTTATTCAGATTTACGAATGTTCCTTTCGGGTTAGCTTCAGCACACTCAGCTTTTCCAAAAATTATGAAAACAGTACTTGAGGGCTTACCAGGAGTACAAAATTACTTGGATGACCTCATTGTGTATGGACAGGATAAAACCACTCATGATTCCAATTTACATGCAGTTCTGAGCCAGCTCACTAACATTGGTCTGAAACTAAACATGCAGAATAGCAAATTCGTCCAGAGTAGGATTCTTTATCTAGGCCATGACATTTCAAAAGACGGATTGCACTCTAACCCTGATTCAGTTGAAGCCATTGCAAATGCTCCTGCACCAACAAACATGCTTGCACTATGGTCTTTCTTAGGCCTTGCATCTTGGTTTAGCAAGTTTATTCCAAATTATGCAATGGTTGTAGAACCCCTGCGTGAGCTCCTTAGAACATCACAGCATGTGTTATTCACATGGACTGAAGCAGCTGATGCAAGTTTTCAAATGCTGAAACAGCTGTTACTCCACAGCTCAGTCTTGGCTCTGTTTGACCCTTCCTTACCTATGTACGTGTCTACTGATGCTTCAGATTATGGCATTGGACTAGACAGAATGTCCGATCTCGTACAAACTAAAAGGAAATACAGTACAGTTGAGAAAGAAGCATTAGCTTGTGTCTGGACAGTAGAACGTTGGAGAATTTACCTCTAGGGAAGAAGGTTTACCTTGAGAACTGACCAAGCACTGACCACACTACTGGCCACTAGAGGAATTAATAGAGCAGAAATGAGAATAGCTCGTTGGTCAGCCAGATTGTTTATCACGTTTGCCGCTGCCCATTTCTGGTGCTGACCATGAAGATGAACCAGGGCTTATTGCAGAGATCTCAACAGACCTTTCAAGAGCCATTCCTGTTAAGGAGCTCATTGAGACCTGTGAATCTTGCCCAGAACTGTCGAAGCTATGTGCTCAAATCAGGCAGGGATGGCCTCAAATTAAAAAAAAAAGAAAAAAGTTGATTCGAGCATTATGGCTTACTTTCAGGTGAGATATGAGTTTAGCTGTAGATGACACATATATCATGAGAGGTCAGAAACTGGTTGTGCCAGTTGCTTTGCACCCTAAGTTTGTTCACTTGGCACATGAAGGGCACCAGGGAATGGCAAGGACCAAACAATGCTTAAAAGTACTGTACTGGCGGCCACGTATAGACTCTGATGTGCATTTGATTATTTCATCTTGTACTGCCTGCCAGTCCTGTGATAAAACTGCCCGAACTTGCCCCGTTCCATTACAGCCAGTGGATTTGCCAGACAGTCCATTTCAGAAAATCGCAATAGACATTGTTGGACCTTTTGAGAAAGCCACATATGATTGCCACTTTGCCATCACAATGGTGGATTATTATAACAAGTGGCCTGAGGTTGCATTCAACTCAAATGTTACATGTTGTGGGAGAAGGAAACCCACTTAATTTTGT
This sequence comes from Myxocyprinus asiaticus, assembly GCF_019703515.2. Lineage (NCBI taxonomy): Eukaryota > Metazoa > Chordata > Actinopteri > Cypriniformes > Catostomidae > Myxocyprinus > Myxocyprinus asiaticus. Next base: position 5,678,745 of record NC_059387.1, read on the forward strand.
TAGTGATAATGGTCCTCAGATGACTTCTAAAGCATTTGCTGATAGAAGATTTTGCTGAAAGAGGAATAAAACACATTGATTCAAGTGTTTACTGGTCCCAAGCGAATGGTGCTGTGGAACGATGGAATTGTGTTTTGAAGAACTGTATCCAAGTAGCTTAAACAAAACAAATTCCTTGGACAAAAGCAGTCACGGATTTCCTCCAGAATTATAGAGCTACCCCACACACAACAAAGGAAGTTTCACCATTTGAGCTGATGAAAGGAAGGAAAATGTGTACAAAGTTGAACATCACACCTGTTACACCTGTGCCTTGTGAGAATGTGAAAATGGGCATACGTGACCATGTTCAAATGTGGAGATCGTGTACGTGTAAGAAAACCCATGCATGTACCAAAAGCTGGAATGAAATTGGCTGCTCCCTTGTCAGTGTATAAGAAACTCGGACCAAGCACTTATGTGTTGAGCGATGGTAAGAAGTGGAATGCAGCCCACTTGCCTCTTGTTCCAGAGAACACACAAAATGCATTGGAGGATGTTCAGGTTAGCTCAGGAACTGAGAATGTCTTGCCTGAACCAGTTAGGAGTACACGGGCTAGACAGCCTCCTGTGTGGATAAAAGACTATGTTACTAATTGAAAAACTTTCGGATATTAATATTATAACAATCACGGTTGAAGTAAGCTTGTTTAAAACGTTATTGTGTTGAATTCTTGTTATTGAGTGTACGCACAGGATTCATTATGTTGATATACAATAGTACATGCTAGGAAAGTACATTTATAATGATGTCACTGAAGTTATAATTCAACAATAGGTTGATGTTGAGTTAAACTGAAAGATTATTTTACTATGAGTAGAACTCTTTAAAAGTAAAATGGGAATGTTATGTTCTGTAAGGTATTTCCTAGGCTGCAATACCATTCCAGTCCACTAGGGAACACTATGCAGGGTAAATATAGCCTGTCTGCAAGTGCTCGAAGAAGTGTGATGGAGTGAATAAAGTGCAGATGATGTTTAACCGGGAGTCTTCTGTTTTATTCATTTGACTGGGGTTAAACATTACAGAGTTATCTAAAGTTAGTTGAACTGTCGGTATGTTTATAGCTAGCTACCTAGATACATTTTAGCTGCGCAAGCTTGATTTCACACGTTGTTTAGGAATATGTCAGAACATTATTCATAAAGCTATACAAGGATGTGTTGCATTCTCAATGTTACCACAAGGGGGTGCTATAGCAGATAACAGCAAAAACAGTTTTTTTCTATGGTCAGTTTGCTCCTTCAGGTCAGCTACAGTCAGAGTAATGCAATAGTTTGCAGAGAATCATGCTGAGCAAGTTAGTTAAGGTAAAACAAATAATAATTACACATCCAGTTTTTTGGCACTGCCATTTTAAAGGAACAGTATCACCCGCTTGAGTACCGAGGTTACTGAGATAGGAGATGAGAATGACCACAAGGATGTGTGCATGCAAGGATGCATGCTATGTACAACAGGGCAGCGTTCTTGCAACGAGTTGACCAATCATTCACATCTGTGTTTGCCCACTCGCATATTGTATGTTTCTGGCTTAATCCGCATTCAGTGAGTTTTTTTTTTTTTTTTTTATCAGTCCAGTACTCTTTAAAATTGATCTAGTGCACTGGTATTGAATAATGGACCAGGTTGGTGTGTACTTACCCTATCTATAATATCTGAACATCTCCTCACAGCTGGGGACAACCTATTTACCACTTTTATTTTTCATGAGGGCAAGAGAGAACTACTATAATACACAAAAAAGAAAATAAACGACTTTCTCTGTTAGTTTATTCTGTGCTAGTTCACCTGTATCAAATCGAGATGCGAGACAAACAAATGGACGCCGTCATCAAGCAGAGGGATCTGTCTTTCTCCCTCATCTCTCCTTTTCTTTATCTATCTCTCTCTTCCCCATTCATCTCTTTCACTCCCTCTTGAATGCTTTCATAGCCACGGAAGTTGTAAGTGGCAGCTCAGGTGGAAAAATGTTTTTGGAGTAAAAAATGTATTCAATAAATAGAGGGAGCAGCATGGGGTTGGCCCAAGTGTGCATGAAACGGTAGTTTGGAGATTGGAATAATGGAACCAGGAAGGGTGATGGAGCATGAGTGTACATTAAACAGTGGAGCTCCGTGCCCGTGACAGCCAGGCCTCCGCTGGGAATACAGCCACTAACTATCTTCATATTCTTTCAATTTCAAATAACGGCCTCCACTTTCATCAGGGTGCTTTTTTTTCTCCCCTCACTCTCATCTCTTTCACTTTGTTCAATTGTATTGATGTGAATATTGAGAGAAAGTCTTGTTGTCATCATGAAATCGGAATGGCTCCGTGCTGCTCTGGGTTATTCATGTTTCATGACCCCTGTTACAGTGTTGTGATGTGTTCAATGTTCTTCTCCATTGTGGAAGTAAAACACAGTACTGATATCATTAAGACTGTGCATGCAAACAGAGCAACACAACGAAACCATATCTCACACATTATAATTCAGAAAGCCATTTACACTGCAAATGCCCAGTGCGTTTTGACATATGGTTTGAATGCACCATTATTTGACAGATGCCACATTCTTATTTTTGTTGCACTGTACATCTACTGCTGCCATGTTTTTTCAATACCAAAATTGGACACAAAGAAACCCATGATCCCAACCTACTATTTTTTGTCTAACCACATGTATCAGCAGTTATAGGTAATATTCTGTGTAAAATTGTGTCTGTATTCTAATAGTACTAGCAAAGTCCAACTGAATATCAAAATAAAGTAGGAAATAAAGTCTATGTTCCATTGTAATGGACTAGACTTGAGCTTACAGCTGATTGGTCCTTGGTTAGTAACCATTCTGAGGTGATATGCCATGACGTTGCATCGTATGTCATTCATTGTTGTCTTGTACCTCTCTACAACGTTTATGAAAAATAATGGAAAAATTAAATGAAAAATGTGTTAATAAAAAATATGAAAAGTATGATTTTGCAAATTGAAAAGTTAAATAGCAATTAGATTATATTCTGGGTTCCTATTTGTAACAAAACATGCAATGTTCTGGGAACGTTTGTTTATGTTTAAAAAACTCTAAAACCTAAAAATAAATATTAGTTACATTGTTTATATATGTTATATAAGGAATAATGTACAGTCAGATGGTTGTTATCACAAAACAAACCCAGACAGGGCGAAGCAAAGAAGGGGTTTATTTTGCGGAAACAACCGGCTGACTGTACACTATCACACTTATGGCTACTAACCAAATAAATAACTACATGAACATAAAATATTGATTCACATTGAAATTATGTAGTTATGCAAACAGACATAAATCACTGAAGAGCTGAAATCCACTTCCAGTTTGCGCCAAAGTTCTGCTGGTGTTTATTTTGTAATTAACAACTGTCTGACTGCTCATTATGAATTTTATTGCAAGACTGCTTGCCAAATAAAGTAATAAATGCACATGAAACATTGATTTGAGTTTAAATGATTTTATTAGCTTTCTTGTAGAGATCGCACAGTGATCCGAGAAGCAGGAACGTTGGCTCGCAATTCCCAGATGAGCAGATATTGCTCAGTAACATCTGCACATCCACGTGTCAGACCACTAGATGGTGCCATTGACCAAACCAGTTCACTATTAATATGGTGGAGGGAGAGGGTTTATCCACTTTGCTACAGCAATCGTGAAGCCGCATTTACATGATTTGCTGCTTTGAACTCCACATGAAAAGCACTTTCAGATAACATCTTGTTTTGCTTTTAGCACTGGCACTGCTCACATCAATAGCTGGGTTTCCATCCAACTATTTTTATGCACATTTTGAAATTGCATGTAAGAAATCCTGTGGGAAACGCTTGATAAACTTTCTAAATTAGCATTTAATAAACTTAATAAAATGACATTGGCCTACTTGCTCCAATCTTGCAAATAAAACTCTCCCTGAAGCAAGGAGGTCATTCAGCTGCTCCATCGTGATAAGGTCGGCCCCCTCATGATAATGCGCATTACGTAGTGGTTGGAAACGCACATCAATTCGTATTTTCTTAAGTCTAATTTTTAGAAATGCGCTTAAAAAATGCTAAACATTTCAATGGAAACCAAGCTAATGATACTTCATCCGAATTGTCTGGAACGCGATGCTGGGGAAATGGTGATGCTTCTTTCCAGCGGGTCATGTGAATGCGGCTTATCACAAGTCCCATCTGAGATTGTTTTGTACAAAAAAAAATATGGTTAAGAGGTCCTTTCTCCATCCCCAGATAACTGGCATAAAATTGCTGTTGTGTGTGTTTGTAGCGTGTGTGTCAGTGTAATGTCCCCGGACACATCGCAGAGGTTCAGCCCTACCCCAACCACTCTGTTCAGCACTCACACGGAGATTATTAAAATGTCAGAATCTAATATAAAAAATTGTAAATGCATTAATCGTTATTAAGAAAAATTAACACAAAAAACATTTCAAATGAATCACGTGTTAACACGTTAATTTTGATGGCTCTATTAAATATGCAGCCCTGTTGACTGTATTACATCATTTAAAACTAAAATGACGAGTTGACTACAACTCGCTTTTGGCACCACTCTATGGATATTTCACCCTGAAACTGGAGTTTGCACATGCCCATTCGTTCTACAACACTTCCACCTTTGGCCTCTGGGGGCAGTGGTTTGAATTTCAGTGAGCACAGACCAATTTCAGCTGAAGAACTTTTGACCTTCTGTCACTAAATTCACAGTGATATCAGTTTGGACGAACAACTATTTTTGTCACGCTACACAAGTAAAACAGTTTAGTTTCTCTGTCCATATAAATATCATATGTGTAAACAGATTATAATACATATAGAAATAATTTCTGACTATTACATTAAAGCCAGCTTTTTACTTTGATGTTAAAATATGTTCTCAAATCTCGGGTTAAGGCTTGTAAACTAATACCACGATCCACAATTTTAGTTTGTGGGCAAGAAATGTAGTAATGTAATAAGTTATGTTGTCGTTCGGCTCTAAAAACAGTGAAAACGTGGGCCAGATCTGACAGAGGTCCACAGATCCCATGGCCAAAGCAGTACATTTTGGTGATAATGCACTAAGGGTAAACATGGTCATGTGCTTTCCTCTACAATAGACAGTAATTCAATTAGATATGCAGCGTACATGCATATTTTAGAACAGTGTTTCCTAAACTGGGGTATGCGTACCCCTGGGTGTACGTGAGGTGACAATGGGGGTACGAGAATAAAATTCATTTTCATTTCATCACAGTCTAAAATAACATTCAAACCCAGTTCATGTATTTCTCACTGGCAAAAATAATTGTGTGTGCGCTCTAGTGTAGAAACACCAAAATGGTTGTGTCATAAAGGTCAGATAAATATGCAATGAATAACCCTATCTTTTGTGGTTAAAAAAAAAAAATGCATCTACTCATGTTTTACCAGACTCACACATGTTAGTCGTCCACAATTTATTTTGTCTATTTTTTTTTTTTTTTTCGCAGTTTAAAATGTAATTTGTATTTAAGGTTAGATGCATAGGTAGTTTTTATTCTGATGGTATAAGTTCAAAAGCTTTGATGACAGGTGTCAGACATGAGGTGTGGCCAGATAATTTCCCACGTTCACATGCAGTAATTAACACTCACATAGAGACCTGTTTTTCCATTGTTGCATGATGTTTTTCAGCAAATGAGCTCAACCTTTCTAACAGTGTCAAATGTGACATAAAAAAGCACCTTGAGCAGACCGCGCAATTGCACAGATACTTACCCACAATGCTCGAATTCGGCCGGCAATGCCGTACCAACAATAATGCGCAAGTCTAGGCACAGAACCGAACGCTAATCTTGCGTACTGCAACATGATGAGGGGGGAGTTTTCAAGTTATGCAGTTATATCATATCTAGCATTCCCATCTCAGTCGGTATATGATTAATATAACATGTATAAAACATACAAATATAACATATTTAATATAAGGGAGATGTTTACAAAGATAATTGTGTTAAATATACATATTTTCAAAATACCTTGTGTGAATGTTGTCTATGCGTTAGAGAGGGGGTACGTCAAAGGATGTTGAATGTTTGGAGGGGTGCCACTGTAGAGATTAGAGAAACATTATGTCAGACATCTCTCCTTTGCAGTGACATGCACACATGCAAGCCAAGCATTCATTTAACACCTTCAAACAGAACATATCTGCTGTCTTACCCCCTCTCACATTCTGAATGTTTATGCATAATTGAAAATCATTATGTAAAACATTTAGCATGTTCTAGAGCGGCCTTTGTATGTCTTGGGGAAGAAACACTTGAGTGTTGAACGCTTGAACGCATGAGTCCTTCATTTAATCATCCATCCTCTGTGGTCCTCACACTCTGTAATCTGAATGACACAATAAAGGACATTTAGCCTTTACAAAGGCCTACCAGTCAGAACGCCTGCCCTGCCTCCTTATCTCTCAAGTGCAGCCATTAGCATTGCCTCTTCTTATTGGACAGGACGCATCGTATCAAGAGCATAAGTGTAGGATCGTCTGGTACACAAAGCACTGCCTTTTCACCTCGTCAATGTTCTATTTACCTTTGAGGGTCAGAAGATGTGACCTCCAACCCCCATTTATCTTTCTCACCTTCTCTGGAAAGGTGACTATTTCAGGATGAATTTACAACTTACAACAACATCCATGATGAATAAGGCCTTCCCGCTCAGGGAAACACAACAAAGCTTTTCAATTTGCCGCATCTGCACCGTTTCAATAATTCATGGCGTTTGGTGGCATTTTAATGTTTTATAAGTAAATTGTGTACTCTTATGGAACATGGAATGGCATTTAATTTACAGCTGTTGGATGTTCACTTTATCTTTCATAAACAAGCTAAACACGGATGCTGCCGTAATATGCTTTTCCACAGCCTGTTAACCCTTCATTTTGCCCGCCTGACAACTAAATGTCTTTAGTTGCTTCGGTGCATTGCTTTATAAGAAATTGTTTCTAACCATTTGAGTTGGCATTCTCAGTTGGTCTCCACTCAGGGGCGATTTATTATTATTGGGGGGCATAAGAGGGGCCACAATTTAAAAAGAGGGGCCAACCTTATGTTGTGTATTTTTATACAAATCTAGATACCCAAATACTTTGTAGTTCAGTGCGCTTTAAAATCAACAATAAACAGTGAAACATCTAATCATCTTGACCATTTGTATTATTATTATTATTATTATTATTATTATTAATTCAAGGTGCTGTGGGAAATCAAACATAGTTATTTAATGATTTAAGCCATCTCTATGAATATCTAAGGGAAAAGAGGGCCAGTTTGTTTACTAATATGAAACCTTAATAGAACAGAACATATATTACACAGGTCAATTTTGTCCATCATTTGCCCATACTACTTCGATGTCCAGACTTTAAAGCCCTTTATTCTGCTTGCCTTTTTATTTACCATAATTCTTCAGTTTTCTCATGGGCAGCTATTTTCTATGGATAGAAGAGGCATAAGAGTACAGCCCCTGTCATGTGAGAAGTCACATGACAGGAAGGAAGTGAGTAGGACTGGATAAAAAGGAGTCAACATGGCATAAGTGGTATTACCTATCCCTGGGATGTGCTTGGACTCTGGAGTATTTCTGTGGATTATACCCTGTGGATTTACTTACCTTTGCCAATACTATTCACAATGTGGATTATGTTCACCTCTAATCCAGACTCTATTGGATTGTAAATACACTGGTGAGCTAACATTGGGACTTCAGACACTAACCCAAAACAAAAGACTGTTCTTCGTATATACTTAAGCTGTATATCCTCGGTGTTCATTTTAACAGTCTGTGGATACATTTTAAAATTGTGAAGTGTTTGTTGTATGTTGTTTATACTTTTATAAATACACCTTCAACTGGTATTTCTCTTGTCTCTTTTGTTTTCACATAAGCACACTCGGTTCAATCAGGATCCTCATTTTAGTTTGTGTAACACGGTCGAGAGGCTGATCGTTACAACATTGCAGGGTAAACTTTGATAACCGTGAATGAGAGACCACGCCAAATATAATTTACTTACCCATTTGCTCCAACATCAAAAGAAAAATGCC